>NC_056728.1:363560429-363660429 GCF_019279795.1 Protopterus annectens
TCCTCCAGATTTACTAAGCTTCCATGCAGGACTAGCTTAGTCCTGCACGGAAGTGGCCATTTAGGAGCAGGACGGCAGAGTGTCTTGCATATTAATGAGGCGTGCTGCCTGAGCTCCTAATCTTACATGGAGCATGTAAGAGTGCAGGAGGCGTGTCTGAGAGCAGAGCTCTCAGAATATACACGCCCCCACAATGAAGAACAGCAGAGAGGGCTAAGAAATGAGCGAGATCACTCATAGGTGTCCACATATCCCCACCAACATTCCCCCTCATGTACACCAACAAGTAATTACAAATAAAATGAACAAACCATTTTTTTTTTATTTTAAAATCCAATTAAAGCTAACTGTAGGTGCCCGGGTGTGCCCACCGCTTAGCTACGGTTAATGCAGCTTAAATGACTGAAGAGGATAACAACAAAGATATATGCAAATGAAGCAGCATAGCATTAGTGTAGTGAGCAGAACATTCACCATACAAGCAGGCATTCCCGGTTCAAGTTCCACTGCAGCACATTCCATTTTCCATGGCAAAGCACATTATGACCAATATTTTTGTTGCATAACCTGCTAAATAACATATATTTGTGAAGTGGAGCACTGCATTGAATGCACATATGAGGCGTCAGTGTCATAATGAATAAAGCACTAGTAAGCAAGTTTAAGCACCAATAAGCAGTGGTAAGCATATGTAAGCACTAGTAAGCAGGTTTGTCTGGGTTTGCATGGGGGTAAGCAATGCACACACAGATTAAGCAATTTAGAAGCTAACTCTCTGAAAGCATCATTAACCTGAGGTTAACAGTGCTTACTTTTGCACAAACCCACTTACAACTGCTCAAAAATGTTTTAATCACTCTGTATCCAATGGCCCTTATTCTGCCCAGCAACAAAATAAACAGACGTGCATTTCTTGAACCCAGGACCCTATACACTATAGTCGCAGTAGGTAACCACCAAGCCATCACAGCAGTACAGAAGAATGAGGTATCAGCAAACAAGTCCTCACTATAGTAAAATCAAGATGAACCTGTGAAAGGAATCAGTATGCAGTCATATGTTCCATAACCCACTACATAACATTAATATGTGAACTGGAGTACAGCAGTAAGCCCAGAAGTGAGGTGTAATTGTAATAGAGTGTTGAAGTCCCCAGTAAAACACAAGGACCCCATACAGTGTACGTACACATGAATCATGGATACCAGGCATACATATAAGATGTAATGAGTAATAAATCAATGCCAAAAAGAAAATATAATGCAAAGTCTAATGTAAGCAATGCTAAGCATTGCACAGGCCAGCTTACGAGGTGTAAGCAATGTGTAGGCTAGCTAACTCAATGTGCCAACCTTAGGTAAGAAGGTTTGCCCATAGCTTAGCCTTTTCAAAACTGGCCAGTCATGAAAAAGTGTGGGAAATCAGCCCTACTTAAACCCAACAGGTGGGAATACCTCTCCTAACTGGTTGTAGCTTCCCTTGCAGGCACCATGTCAGGAAAGGGAGAGGGAGTGCGCTTTCAGGCACAGCGCTGTTGCATCTAGGAGTCCAGATTCATGGCAGGACTCCTTGTCAAAGACCATGAGCAGAGATTGCTGCAGGGCCAATACCAGGGTTCCCAATACAAGGTAGAAGCCTGGGACCATCTCGCCCGTGACCTCACAAGTGGCGCTGGCATACCCTGAACTGGTGGATAGGTCAGGCATCACTATGCCAACCTGAAGCAGTGTAAGGGGGACCTCTTGGATCAGAGGATCCAAGAGTTTAGAACGGTAGGGGATGTCCCAGCTGTGTGTAAGTATCACCTCACTATGTGTGTAATAATTGCCAGCTCATGTATATCTTGGATAGGTATGGTTAAATATTCCTCTTATGTCCTCCACAGCTGCAGTCGAGTGGGCTGTGAACCAGGAGGCCCATGGAAGTTGCCTGGAGAGGCTGCAAAGTGAGGTAGGTCAGTAATACTATTGCATGTACTGCCATAGGAAATAAATCTAAAAGTATTAGTAAATTAATTGCCTGTATAAAACCTGTATTGATTAAGGCAAGTACTGAATACACCGGAGAATATTGCAGGAATAGACTCATATAGTATGTATGTAAATAAAAGCATAACAGCCTGACAATAAAGGTCTAATTGCTGGACTGCATGTGTATACTCTGGTAGCACATGGTAATGTAGATTTGCATTCACGTAATAGTACTGTTGTATTAAACACATTACCCACATCGAGCACCATAAATAGACTGTGTAGGAATACCTATATATATGACTGGTGCAATCCCCAGAGGCCATTTAGTACAACTGAGAGACACATAGACAGAAAACAGGGAAAAGGCACACAACAAAACCCAAACAGCACATGCAACTGAGATGTGAACTGTTGCATTTTTAGCACACACAGCAGTGGTTTGAAACCTGCCAGTGGTAGTCATCTGCATACAGAATCATACCCCACAACTGTACAGATATGTCTATAATGTCCAGTAATGTGGCCCATATCTGTTGCCTGTCAACCTGTCCCTCTGGGAAATCAGTGGGATGATCCCAGACGTATAGGCAGCAAACAGGAAATACAACTGATTGACACACATCTTTGAGAACAAAGCTGTCGCACTAGGAACTCTCCAAGACCTTATGAGACTAAGAAGCCACGTATGTCCCATTTACACCTCCATCTTGTCAAGCTGTGGCCAGAGTGTTTACAGTAGTAGAGTAAGATGTATGTGCATAATAGAAATGTGGAATCTGGTACTGTGTGTGACAATATTCAGGTAGTGCTAACAAACATTTCTCCCAAAGGTCTGTCAGATACCAACACTGTGCCCAGAAATACAAAAATGATACCTTGTACTGGCACTGTTTACATTGGTATTGTATGGCATTGTGACTGATGCAGTTGCTCTGAATAATGAGGTATTACTCATCACTGTCACCCACACTGTCCTACAAAATATAACTGTCTAGGAAATCTGTATAAGAGTGTTGTAATACAAGGTCAGAATGCAAAAGCATAGGAGAATTATAAGATAGAAAGCAGGTAGGAGATATACAGCAATATCTATAAAGCACACACAACTCTGATGGACAGTGTTTAAGTTGTAGCAGGCACAGCCATGATCTGAATCCTGGGAGTGGAAGTAGGCTGCGTACAGAATCATACCCCACAACTGTACAGATAAGACCAGAATGTCCATTATATGGGCCCATATCTGCTGCCTGTCCTCCTGTCCCCCTGGTAAGTCTGTGGGATGATCCCAGATGTTTAGCCAGCAAACAGGGAATACAAGTGATTGTCACACTTCTATGAGAGCAAACCTGTCACTGTAGCAACTCCCGAAACTGTTAGGAGAGTATTAAGCCAAATATGTCCTATCTACACCCCATGTTGTCATGCTGTGACCAGAGTGTGTACAGTAACAGAGTGAGATGTATGTGCATAATACTAATGTGTAACCTGGAACTTTGTGTGGCAACATTCAGGTAGTGCTAACAAACTTTGCTCCCACAGGCACGTCGGATACGAACACTGTTCTGAGAAATAAAAAACAATAAACCCTGTACTGGTACTGTTTACTCTGGTATTGTAGGTTATTGTGAGTGTTGCAGTTTCTCTGAATAATACAGTATCACTGATCATGGTCACCCACACTGTGCTACATAATATAACTGTGTAGGAAAGCATGTATATGTGTGTGCCAAGCCACTAAAGGTTGAAGAGGGCAATAGTCTATATATGTCCTGGTACACCTGCATGTGGTCAACACATGGCCAGAGTCTTTGCAGTAAGAGTTGGATAGCTATGTGCACAACATCAACCCAGAATCTGGGAATATGTGTAGAAACAGTTAGTTAGTGTTAACAAACATTCCCTCCACAGGTATACCAGGTAAGAGGTGCATACTGCAGGTCAAACCAGTACATGTATAACGATGACAACAGCCATATCACTGTCCAAACTAAGGCTATAGGGTAGTGTAGTAAGACTTGTAAGGTACAGATAACAGCACTGACTAGCAACGTAATGTGGACTACAGGAATATACTAGTTGTTAATTGACATCTTTCTCTCCGCCCGCCATATCTCCAACAATAAACAACATACCCACCCCAACCGGTATGTAATGACTCCAATGGTCTGATAATGCCCTATTGTTTGATAAACATTTTAATTGTTCCCATGCATGTGCTATATTGAATTATTTCAACATTGTTGACATGGTGCCATCAATGTACCTACATGTTGTTCATATTACCACTGTGGTCCCATATATACATGTGTTCTGTTTGCTATGCAACTGTACCGTATCTGGTGTCTGGATTAATGGGAATATCTATGCATGCTGTTATACCTAACCCTGGAATGTGTTGACTATTACTAACCCACATATGATGATAAAATCTAAACACTATAGCACTTTTGGGAAGGCCGGTCCCAGCGGACCCACCTGTCCCACCTCAGCTGGCCGTGGCACCAGGCACCAGCATGTCTGGGGCCCAACCCGGGGCCTCCCTGTTCATTGGTCCTGCACCACCTTCGGGTGAAACTGCCTCAGGGGATGGGACTTGCCCCCCCCCTGGGAGTGGGCATGGACAGGAACCTGACACCCGTCGCCAAGTCCGGATCATGGTGCGTAGCGAGTTTATTTATTTATTTATTGACATTTGTTAACTGGGTTTGTCCAACTGGGCTTGTGGCCCATTTTCAGTGGAGACCCAAGGAGAAAAGCTCCAGTAATACATTTTAAAACAAGTACAATTTTAAACAATATTGATATAATAGCAGTTATAGCAAAACGACTCACATATGTTGGGATACATGCATAAAGTTAAAGTTGCATTAAAAAGAAGCTAAGTAACAATTTTACATTGATATAGTTCAATAGGGTAACAAATAACATTTTTTAGTTGTAGAAAATTGTGCAAATGCATAGTAGACACATTGGAGAGAGAGGTGTAATGAGGTACTAAGTATGGTCCTTTTGAGGGTACATAAAGGGAAGGAAGACTAGGTAGGGTCATGGCAAGGGCAGGTTCTGGAATTGAGAAAATAAGCTTTTAGTTCATTTTTAAAGTGTGAAGTGTGGGAGATTGAACGTAAGTCAAGGGGAAGTTTGTTCCAAGCATGGGCAAGGGAGTGTTTGTAGAGTAGTTTGCCTACTGACCTTTTTGGGTGGTAGATATCAAGTAATTGTTGGTTAGAAATATGGAGGGTCCATGATGGGATGTAGATGGAGACCAAGGAAGATAGAGATGGACAGAAGGAGGGTTTATAAAGAATAGAGTGTAGTATATGAAATTGATAAGATAGCAGAAATTGGGGAAGTTCAAGCCATTGAAGAGAGTTTAAAGAAATGCAGTGGTGTGAGTTGTATGGGGAGTTAGTAATGAATCTGGCTATTTTATGGTAAGTCTGTTGCAGTTTGTTTAGAGTAGAGGCCTGGATATTGGTAAGAACTGGGCCGACGTATAAGAGGGAGGGGAGGGGAGGAGGAGTGCCTGGCCCAGGGTAAGTCTAGATTCAGGGGTTGATGGGAACCATCACCAGCAATTTGGTGATCTGCTACGCCAGCGCGAAGGCCGCGTGTCATGACTAGAGAGTCAGCCTGGCTCTGCAACTCAGCCCCCAGCACAACCACCATCGGGGCTGTGAAGGTGCAGTGGTGACTGCCCATGGGTGGGGACGTCAGTCCCACTGTTTCCACTAGGGGGCTCATGGGCTTCCAATTTCCCAAACCCCCTCCCTTTCAAGGTATTTAGCCCCCCCACATGTCACATACTGCCCCTGTATGCGTCTTGTTTGTCTTGTCTGTTAACCTACCCAACCAACCTCCCCAAATATACCTACAATCCCTCCCCTACATCCCACTCGTACCTGAAAAACAAAATATAAAAAGGCCAATCGGTTCCCCCCAAAAAAACCTCGCCCTATACATAGCTGTCCATTTTGCATACGTGTCCACTGGACACATGTAATCTGGTCTAACTGGCATCACAACTTATTATTGTTGTCCTCACCCCTCTCCCAGGGGTTTGACTGTCCAAATCTACCTCCAAATTCAGTGTATATGCACAGCTGTTGCTGTAGAAGAAATGGGCAGCTATGGACCTTCCCCACACCCTTCCTGCACATCCCTAGCTATTTTCTCTACTGTCTTTCCTTCTTTGTGCACCTTTTTCACCACTTTTCTATCAACCCTTTTTTTCTTTTCTTTTAAAGAAATTAGCACAGGGGTAAGCAGGAGTAAGCACTTTTAAGCAGCAGTAAGCATGTTTAAGCCTGTTTGTGTGGGAGTAAGCAATGTCTACAATGATTAAGCAATTTATAAGCTGAGTATAAGAAACTAACCAGAAGTTAGCAGTTCTTACCTCCGTGCAAACCCGCTTACAACTGCTTAAAAGTGCCTTAATCTCTCTGTATCCAATGGCCCTTGTTCTGCCCAGCAACAAAATAAACAGCCTGTACAAGGCTCAAACCCAACACTTTACACACCATAGCCAATGTGCTTTTCCACTAAACCATGTCAAATATACATAACCCTGACTTTTTCACAAACATATCATCCAGCCCAGTCATTCAACAGTACAGGGAATGTATTCCAACGTGTATATATTAATATCTAAATAGATAAAACATATCTATATATGTAGATATAGGTATAATACAGAAATATATACTTATATATAAATATAAACATATATACATACAAATGCATACATCTATAGATATATATGTCTACAGCTATATGTCTATATATATATATATATATATATATATATATATATATATATATATATATATATTTATACAGCAAGTTATGTCTATATATATATATATATATATATATATATATATATATTTATATATATATATATATATATATATATATATATACAGCAAGTTATGTATATGTAAGAAGATATATATATCTATATAGGTATAAACGGACATACATCTGTAAATAACGGGAACATAAAAACATATATGTCAACATGCACTGTTAATGGGGGTTGAGAGGCCCCAAACAACATACGTCTTGTATGAATAGGTATACCCCCTCACAGCCAAACACATCTGCCCTGCAATACACTACCAACTGTTGCAGATCCCATAAACAAGACCTGACATGACATGGGCACAAGATGTTAACAGTACTCCATCCCACCTGTATGATGTCAGGCTGATATCAGTAACATATCATGCAGTACAGTCTGGTTCCCATAGGGAATATACAATGTGGAAGCTATCAACATCCCTAGGCTACATATACACAGACACATATATGCAGATACAGATATATACATATATATATATATATATATATATATATATATATGTGTGTGTGTGTATATATATATATATATATATATATACACACACACACACACACACACACACATATATATATATATATATATATATATATATATATATATATATATATAGATAGATAGATATATATATACACAAGCAGAGATATGTATAGTAAGATACATATGTAGCAGGTGCACACAGTATGGAACAACCGCTATGCCTACAGTTACCACCTTAAGAACTGGACACTGTATGAGCCACCCAAACAAATGACAATCATTGCCTGCAACATATACCCACAGAGAGGTCAAAGGATATAACACCACACACAGGTTTGCATAAATGGGAAAGCTTTATTTGTGTACTATTACAGTTGTATATGCCATGTCATATAGCTGTTTAGACACTGTCACTCATATAAACAGAGTAATTAATCTGTGAAACAGTTATACTAATACAGTAGTCTGCAAAGGTTTACACATGTTGCTATCCAGGCCGTGGCCTTCAAGTGGCACAATAGTAAAGACAGACTGGGCCACAGGATAGCAAACAATGAACAGTAAGTCATGCAGAGGTATAGTTCATCAGCCTCTATCTACACTCTGTACACAATTCCTAGGGGGTAAAGACCTCAGGTGACATAATGGGATGTAACTGTTACATAACAAGGCATAACTGGCACCATCACAAGCACACTGACAAAGAGAACAGTCTGTATGGCAAGAGGCAGTATGCCTGCATTTACCCAATTTATTTAATTAATATTATTTTAGGTGAATTGTATGGTAATGTACATCCAGATACCTTAAGGCAGCTTACCCCTGATACCCCCACATGTTGTAACACCTAGGTTAGTTATGGTGCATCCCCCCCTAGACTCAATAATACAGGGCCATATACCACTGTTACATACACTGGCCTCTGGCGTGCATAAAGGCACACATGTATTGTGTAGGTAAAGCCCACACATATATGGCCCCAACCCCACCATATGTGTGGGGGATACAACAGTAGTTGACCGATGGCAGGAATGGCAGCATGACATACTCACACCCCACTACAGAACAACCCCTGACAGCATGTCATATGTGCAAAGCCTGGTATGTAGGTGGAAGACAGAGGCTGGAACACCGACCCATATGTGGAAAACTGTTGCCGTACACTAAGCAAGTCTGTGGTATTACAGGATAGTCTACAACATTCTCTTATTCAGGGATTTGACATTAGAAACATAAATGGATGTAGCCATGTACTGATAGCACTCAACACACACTGCCAGTGAAATATCTGACACAAGACCTGTGTGAAGGACAGACGAAACATAATAGGCACACCTCTGGCCATCAAGAGGATAGGCCCACAGTTGAGAGCTATGCAGACAGACTGCATTCCAAGGCAAACTAGTATGTACACACAAACACTGTAACACCAGTACAATACAATGCATACAACTCTACTCACACTCTGTCTGTAGTTCTGGAACCTCCTACAAATATGTAGCTGGCCTGAGTGTGCAGGTTCTCCTGTAAGAAGTATTGCTACCTGCTGGCTGTAATACTGATGCCCACTCACAGGAAGGATGTCCATCACACAGGAAAGGTAAAGGGACCATGCCCACATGATGTAGGGATTTATAGTAGGTGGTTGCCATGACAGTGGTAATTGGAAGTACTACACAGCAAGCTGCATGCAGGTAGCAAGTGGAGGACACTGATTGGTGCAGAGGCCATCACCTGATCATGTGCATCACCTTCAAAAGCCATGCTGCAATCTATTCAAAGCAGCTCAATCCATTTACTGGAGAGAGACTGAGAGAGAGAAAGAAAGAAAGAAAAATAAAAGGCCTAAGGCATGGGCAAAGTAAAAGCCAAAGGAAAAGAAAAAACTATTATAACATCCCACAAACTATCCAGAACAGACATCATTCCCATAACAGGTATGTGAAGTATATATGCATTAAATTTAATGTAGTACCTGGTCCATAATAATGGGATAGATGATGTGGAATGATTTATAAGTGCCATCAGGTGTTGTTGTAATGATGTTCAACTGAACAACTGCTATGGACAATAGTGTCTGTCCCTGTGGGCAGTGGGCCATAGCCTTCAACTGTATAGATCAGCACTGACTGACAAGATGTATAGCATCATAGTGTTTGTTGTGTAATGGGAAGAATGTATATTATGTGGCCAATAGCTGGTGGTGGAAGTAATGCCATTATGATGGACACATAGGACCCACAGCCCACCCCTTGCAGGATATTCAGGTTAATCTGTAATGTTGTTGTTGTGTCTTTCGGCTTTTCCCGGTTAGGGGTCGCCACAGCGGAACTCCGGTCCGCTAATGATTGGCAGATAGATTTTTACATGCCAAGTTGCCAGCCCTGATGCACAACCTTCAATGAAGGTACGCCCATTCACACATGTCTCCACACAGAAGATGCTTTTGCTGAGAATCGAACAGGGCAACGTCTTACTGTGAGGCGACAATGCTACCGCAGCGCCACCACCGCAGTCTGTAGCATGCATTAATGCCATAGGTGTGTAATAGATTTACCTGCAATCTGGTCCTACATATACCTTCCTAATGTCAGGCTGTGTACATATGTGGCACCTGTCTGTGTTGTAGCAAGGCAGAACAGTACAACTGTGCAGGAAAGTGTTGTGAGATTGTGGATCTGATGTCTGAATGTACCCCACATATCGGTATGCATATGTGTACATATGTACACATATAATATATATATATATATATATATATATTTATATATATATATATATATATATATATATATATATATATATATATATATATATATATATAGCAACATGTATGCCTACAAACATACAGATACCCATGTGTAGACATATATATGAGCACAGATATACATCACATATATCTACACATATATAGATATATACCTATATGCACATGTCTACATATATACTAACACACACACAAACATATATGTATGTAAATACATTTCCACTATATTACTACCACAGTGATGCATGTTATGTGTGAGGCAACAGCACACATAGCAATAGACACATGTCTACAGCTGGCAGTGTGTGCAACATGGACGGGTATGTCACATGTTAATCCCTTGTTGGAACCACATCGCCCTCATCTGTTAAGTATGGAATGGGAATATGGGGAAGTATGATAGGTATAATTGTGGAGATGGTCAGGGTTGGTAGATATAGATGACAGTCTACAGGGCTGGTATGTGACACATGTGGTGGGTAAACACCCTGGATGGTGTGTGTGGTCTGTGATGTGGATGCCCCATGGGCCCCAATATGGGCACAATGGGATCAAGCCTCCCACCCACTGCTACTCACAACAGCAGTCCATGTCCTGAAGGTGCCCAGCCTGAAGGCTGAGCAGGAGGAGCATGTCAGCCCTCTGAATGTGTACTGGGTGCCTCAGAGTGATGTAGCACATCCCATATGGGTCTGTGGAGCCCATTATGGAACAGACCCTGGACCTGACCTCAGAGGGCAAGAATATGTCTGTGTGTATCCCCAGGGGGGACAACATCCCCTGGATTGGTTCCCCCTAATGGTATTGCTGCACCAGTACATGAGGAGGTCCAAGGTTGGGGCACACATGTGATGCGGCCATGTAACATGGGCAGATGGGTTTGGAGAGCTGGTTCTGCTGGCCAATAGTACATATACATGTTATTGTGTCACTGTTATAAAAGATATGTTGGTAGTAATAGTCTACACAATACTGGAACATGTGCAACAGCATGCATAGATATCCCCAATAACACAGAATGTCAGATGTGCAACAATGTCAACATTCAGATCTGATCAGAATTACAGCACAATGACATTAAATATACAAAACCAACTGATATTGCCAACATCCTGGCAGATAGGCTCAATGCTAACTTTACTCCCTCTCACCCCCTAAAGGGCCCATCTTTATACCGGAAGAATGCAAAGTTCCTGTAATCACAGCTGCACAGGTAAAAACCTCACTCTCCAAAGCCAAGAACACAACCTGACAACATCCCAGGCTGCCTTCTACATGAACTACAGAATGAACTAGCACCCCACCTAAGTACCATATTCAATCATAGCCTCATCTCAGGCTTTGTGCCCATTGAATGGCGCACCATGACAGTTATCCCACTCCACAAAGGGGGGGCCACAACAGACCCCATGAACTACCGCCCCATTATCCTGACGAGCCTGGTCTGCAAAGCCATGGAATGTATCATCATGGAACTCATAAACAAAGACATTGGAGATCTCCAGATGCTGGACCCCACACAGTTTGGGTTTGTAAAAGGCAGATCATGTCTCCCAAACCTGATAGACTTCTTTGAAGTAGTCACCAAAGCCATAGATGAGGGTAAGGTGGTTCACACAGCCTATCTAAATCTCGCCAAGCCGTTCAACACCATCCCTCACTCTGGAATTATAGATAAACTCACTAAACTAGGTATAAACCCCTATGTCACAAGATGGGTTGCCAACTGGCGTACTGACAGAACCCACACTGTGAAAGTAGCACACTCCAAATCAGACTTCAGACCAGTGAGAAGTGGAGTACCACAGGGTTCTTCAGTCCTGGGTTCTCTCCTGTTTGGTATCTACTTCTCTAAAGGACAGGCTAACAAAGAAGGTCTCTGGCTAACTAAATTCACAGATGACTGCAAACTAGGAACCATAATCGAAACTCCTAACAATGTGGACATCCTATAAAAGGGTCTCACTGAGACAGATGCCTGGTGTCAAAGACATGGTCTCAAGCTCAATGCCAAAAAGTGCATTGTCATCCCCTTTGGTAAAAAATCTGTACCCATGAACTACCGCATAGGCAGTAGTCTACTTAACACCGAAAGTGTGATAAGAGACCTTGGGACACAGGTGGACAGTAGTCTCTCCTTTAATAATCCCATCACCACAGTGGTCAGGAAATCCTTCTACAAGCACACCTCATCACAAAATGTTTCTCATCCAGAAAAAAAGAGATCATTGTTCCCCTCTACTCATCACTCATTAGACCCATTATAGAGTACAACGCCCCTTTTGGTATGTACCTCACAAGATATCTACAAAAACTGGAAAGGCCACAAAAATACCCCACAAAGAGGATTACTGGCCTCAAACAGATGCCTTATGCAGACCGTCTAAAAAACTCCAGCTTTACTCCGTCGCATATCGCCTACTCAGAGGTGATCTCTGCCTAATATACAAAGCTATGTCAAACCCAGAGCTGTTGGACATGCTCCGCTTAAAGAAATCCCAATCCCTCCAAGCTACATGCTCTAGGGACCTAAACCTTGTCACAACAATAAACAGAACATGCTGGAGGGATAGATTCCTGTCACAGAGACTTCCCATACTCTGGAACAGACTATCTATCTATGTCAAATAGAGGTCCTCATTAGCACTCTTCAAGAAAAATCTTGATGATTGGATGGGTAATAGGAAATTCACCCCGGAGATCACTTCTGTGGTTCTGCTTGACAGGGGCACAGGAAAATAATTTTCTTGGGTGGCGAAAGCCAGGGTACCTTTTTGGCTAGGCTTGTATAGGCCCTAGGGCCAATAGCCTAGTACCTACCTATGAACCTATGAACCTAATCACAAAGCAGCCATACCACAGGCATATATGGAACCATAGTGGCCCTGACAATGGCATTCAGGTGAATAGTCTGTAACAGGCCAGCAATGATAGTGTCCACACAGGGAACATGGCTACAATCACATAGCAGAAAGTGTGGTACAATACAATATATGTCCCACTGGTAGGTAAGCTGTAGCCATACCTAATGAGTTGTGTGGACAGTTTGTTGTAGTTGATATGGTGGGGGGGTGACAGAGACATGCATTACAAACTGTGGTAACCTTGCTGTATGAGTTGCTCAGACCTGTTTCCATCTTTATGTCTTTCAGTCAAGATGTCATCTGCACATTTGCCTACTAATTCGGCAGCTGAAAATGAAGTACTCATCACATACCTAATCCAGAACTACTCAGTGCTGTTTGGCAGGGCTGCCCCTGACCGACAGGAGCAGATCACCCTATGGAATGACTTATTCCACAGGGTCAGTGATGTCGGACTGCATAACTGCAGTTATGAGCAGGTCTGACATCATTGTATTGACCTGCTTCGCAATGCCCATCAACGTGCTGCTGCAGTCTGGGGGGATAACCTCGCCACAGGGGGGGCCATGCCATCCATCTCCCCAACATGTGTGGAGGAGCTCCTGGCCATCCGGCCAGCCACCAACCGCCAGACACCTTTGTGGAGGTGGGTGTCACCCACACACAGGCTGAGGAGCGTGCAGGTAAGGACACAAGGCACATCAGTAGACCTCTGTTGCATATTCATCTGCATAAGTACAGGTAGATCATGCATATCTGACATGTCATAGATATAGTGTGTTGCTGCATAGTAATGATAAACAGATGTCCAGATGTGGTAGTATTGTGGAAATGTATCATTGATGTATTGTAATAGTGCACCACCCTGTAGCACTGCCACAGATGTGGCCACTGACATTGCATCTCTCACCCTCTTATGTAGGTCCCTGCAGGATACCACCAAGGCAGCAGCCTGTAACTGGTGAGCATGGTTTATGTAGATGCTTGCCAATGCACCGGGCATGTAATGGTGATGGTATATTCCATGCACACATCTAACACACCTACCCAGAATGCATGCTGTACATATGCATGTATTATTGCTGTGAAATGCACGGCATCACAGGGGTGACCATGATGGGGTATTGAAAGGGTATGTCAGACACCTGAATGATAACTAACATCCTGTCATTGCAGAATATGTCCACAGGGAGTAACATAATGGTGGGAGACATGGCTTACAGTAGGGACATGTTTGGAGCAACACCCATATACAGTGCAACACCAGTGTATATACCTGTAGGACAATAGCAACTGCTGCAGAGATAGACTATGGCAACACTATGGCACATGGCTTTACAGTAGTCCACATTATCAGCTGGGACTAGGCTGTAACATGTGATGTTCAGTGTATTTGACACTGCAAAGTGGCACATGTGTAGTGCTTGTCATGCATCTGCAAAAAGCCTGAAGGAGGGAGGGTGTCAGCATGACACACCAGTGCACTACAGTAGGGATCCTAAGGATGCTAAGAATGGCAGTATCCACACATAGGTTCAGGAACTGTGGCAGACATAACCCTACCCCCACAGCAATAGTGATGGTAGTGTGTGAACACCAAGGGATGTGCACATGAGTAGACCTTGCAATCATTCAGAGTAGGGAGACGTGTATGGCAGACTGAACATACACTGGCAATTGCAGATGGCCCTTGCTGGTATACCCCCACCAGGAGTAGTGACTGCTATAGTACACACAACAAGAGGTGCTATAAACCGTCATGATAAGTGTGTGCACACATATGCCCACATGGTGTGTATGCATCACGGTCAGCAGCCATGCACCTAACACAATCCGTAGACACTGCATGTGAAAGTACAGGACATATGTCACATATCGGGCTCATGTACTAAGATATGCAGTGATGTGGTCCCATGGCAGATCAAGGATGGGTGCGTCAAATCAGTAAAGGTGTGTACACCTCCCATAGCCATGGTATGCTCTGCTGAGTGTTAGTGTAAGAGTATTGGATTCATCATACATGGTCTGCTGATGTTGAGAGCTGTGCATCAGACATCAGGCATCCGCAAATGACATCTGTCCATATATCATACCAGGTATGTGTTGCTTGAAAACATAGGGGCTGTGAGCATTAAAGCTGACATAACCGACACAGTAGTACACATTCAGCAATGGGCCATACACCTGTGAGCTGTGGTGACAGTACATGGCAGGGTGCAGAACAGGTGTACAGAAATACCATGTTCATGGATGCAGTGGTATCCAGGGGATGGGGCTTCACCTAGTGACACAGCACATGCATCACACACATGTATACTGTTGCCAGCATGGATTGACTATAGCTGCACTGCATGCTGTCAGGTACCATATGTTATGCATGTTGACAGAGGGGTAATAGGAGGACTGTGTGTACTTTCATTGTGCAACCTCACCTGTATGTGTGTGTGCATCCTGGTGGGTAGTCAGTGTGTCTGTAGGGTCACTCTGGTGAAGTGGAGGGACGTTGATTCATGTAGGATGCTTATGTGCATGTGTGTGTGTGTGTGTGTGTGTGTGTGTGGCTGGCCATGTATGCACATGTGCGATTGTGGGGTGTTCATACAGCAGTACCTCCCTCTGGGATCATGCAGTACATGTACATGGACTGCCACATTGCACACCAGGCATACCTGTTGTGTGTAATCACAGGACAGCTGATGGTATAATATGGTCTGTAGCATGGAACAGGCATCCAGAGGGAAGGTAGACACCAGGTACACCCTTAATATAGCATTCAGCAGAGAGGTCACCTACAACCCACGTATGCAGCACTACAGATGCATTGGGGAAGTACTAGTCAACACCAGGGAGTGTATCCAAATATTACAGTTGTCACATGATAGGCTAAAGGAGCAGCATATCTGTCATGTACTGAGCATTGCATACACATGATACACCAGTGCATGATATTATAGATAGAACATAGTAGCCCACACATATAGGGGCCATGCTCATGACGTCCGGACATACAGAGGGTGCATACCAAATGACAGCACTGAGGCCATGTAAAACCACTACACACAGGTCAGGCAGGTAAAGTAACAACAGGCCTTGTGTTGTGACCACTTGTAAAGGCATTAAGAGGACTGATATGTTAATGAGTGGTATCAATGTTTGTATGTTAACAAGTGTGATGCAGGATGGGGTACCACATGAACATATACGTGGGACTGTTTGTAAGCCATGGACAGGTAGGGATTAAGGAGGAGTGTGTGTGTGTGTGTGTGTGTGTGTGTGTGTGTGTGTGTGTGTGTGTGTGTGTGTGTGTGTGTGTGTGTGTGTGTGTGTGTGTGTGTGTGTGTGTGTGTGTGTGTGTGTGTGTACTGTTAGGCAATGCTGTACAGGTTTTAAAGTGCGTTTATTGTTTTCCCCCACAGGTGGCGAGATGGGTCAGGGTCACTCCAGCGTGCAATCTGATGTTGGTGTCCATACAGACACAGAAGATGATGATAGTCATGTTGAGGCACAGGTGGGGTTGTCAGGGGCCGACACTGTGCCAAATTTCACATCCCCCTTTTAGCCACCCAAACCATGCACACAGTTTCAGTGCCTATACACACCCCATCACCAGTGGCCATAGTGGAGGGACAGCTGGCATTCAGTGGTAGTACACAAGAAAGTGTGGTAATCATGCCTACTGTGTCTGGTCGCAGCAGGCATAGCTGGATGTCTGGCAGGGCACCACCTAGGCAGATTTCCCAGGGTGCTCTTGGTAGGGCCGCTGGACATCATGCCCCTGGCAGAGGTGACATAGCTGGTACCAGCAGGCGCATGTTTCAGGCTGTCATGGCAGCACAAGCACATGTAGAACATTACCACAGACAGGGCCTGAGGCTGCAAAGGGCTGCTTTCACATCTGCAAATGACAATGCCAGTGAACTGACTGGTGCCATCCATAGATTAACTGAGTTCATGGATAGACGGTCTGCTGAGATGATGGCCCTCATCAACCATGGTCTGTCTGTGCTTGAACGTGTGGTGTGAGTGTGGTGATGGCCATGTGGATGCAGGCCAGCAATGCCAACAGGTAGTAGTCAACGTGGAAGTGCTAGGACATCAAGGGGCTCCCATAGTGGCAGTACCAGCCCCGGCACTGTGGGGGGGTGCTGTCCACACCACACCACAGCAAGCCACTAGCACATGGTCCTGGCCAGTCCCAGGAGGGACCTCGTACCAGCAGACATTTGTCATCATCAGGTGAAAGTAGTACATTGAGGCCTGTGCCTGGACATGCCCATGGAACCCCTGGCAGGCACAATTCATGTGTCCTTGGCCAGAGGCAGTGAACTGCACACCCTGCCAGGTATGGTCTGCAGCTGTCCTTAAACACCTGTGTAGGGCAGCCACATGGCAGAACTGTGTGCATGCATACCCACACACTATGCAAACATACCTAGGGCAACCCCATACCTACACACACCACATCACCATGCCCAGCTCACCACAGTACACCCCTCACCAACACAAATGGTGCCAAATGTATGGCCCAATCTTGGCCTCTGGCAAATGAACATCATACCCTGTGCATATGAAGATATCTGTGCCACATCCCTGTCATCCATACCATCAATGCAGGGACAGGCTCATATGGTTCTGATGCACATGGTGACAGTACTACAGTGTACAACAGTACTGTAGTGTAACATGTTGTAAGGAGTAATGTGTAATGCATATTTGGCAGGTAGTCTAGCTGTCCAGCAATGATGCCTTATAGCTGTTAGTAACACTGGTTGGTTGTGGTCTCTATAATGTTATCCATTTGTGTTGTAGGTATACATGTGTCAGCACAAGGATGCCCTGTACATATGGTGATACCTGTGCCATATCTCTGTCATCTATATCATCAATGCAGGGACAGGCTAATATGGTTCTGATGCACACGGTGACTGTACTGCAGTGTACCACAGTACTGCAATGTAACATGTAAGGAGTAAAGTGTAATGCATAAATGGCAGGTAGTGTAGCCATCCAGCAATAATGCATTATAGCTGTTAGTAACACTGGTTGATTGCAGTCCCTATAATGTTATCCATTTGTGTTGTAGGTGTACATTTGTCAGCATGAGGATGGTCTGCAGTCATATTCCACAACGGGGTATGGCACTGTGGTGACACCATGGCTGTGACATATCTGGGGTACAGCTGAGCACATGTCACAGGTTACTAAAACGGTTATTGCCTGTGCCACATGGACAGGTGACCTGCTGAGGCATGTATGCCCTGCAACCTGATGTAGACCCATCCACATACACGTACACTGTTACTTGGCAACATTGGGACTAGACACCTACCTAGCTATGTAGTGATACTGAAGTGTGTGGCTTACATTGCACACACCACACAACGTTTAGGGTGAGGTGTGTCCCCGGCTATATGTTACATGCAGAACATCCCCAGACATGTACAGTATGCTAATGGGGGATGCAATGGGAGTATATGGACAATATGTAGTGTGCCATATCATCATATACACATTAACAGACACATAAAGCCAGACACACATCCGAGATACCAGGGCCTATTGCTGCTAACTAACTTGACTGTGTGTCCAATGTGTTAGAGGTAGTCTGCACATAACACATGCATAACTGGCTTGGATTGTAGTATCAGTTACCTGTATGGTTGATGGTAACAGTGGTAACCATAACATGGTACATGGGACATATACCTGGTGTACCTTGGTGTAATGACAGTGTACACAGCACCCACATCACCCAGTGGATATTGTACTCCCTGAAACCCATGATAACACTCTGACATACCCACCATCACACATTGGCTGCAACTGCAATACAACCCATAGTATACCAAAACAGTGGTACTACAGGGATATGCATCTAATGCACATGCCACACACATAGTAGGGTGTTGCATTGTCATGCCTCATATATGGGCAGCAACAACACTTTCTGTACTACCGTGTGGCAATTGCAAAACCTCAATGGCTGATCTTGGATTTGTCCAGGAAAAGGGCTTTATCTATTGTGAGCATTGCTATGAGCAGTTCTTTGCACCAGAATGCACCCGCTGTCAGAGAAAGATACTTGGTGAGGTCATCAATGCCTTAAAACAGCCTTGGCATGTTGGCTGTTTCATCTGTGTTGTTTGTCATAGACCGATCCGTAATAACGTCTTTCACATGGAGGATGGTGAACCTTACTGTGAGACAGATTTCTACAGTTTGTTCGGTACCATGTGTCACGGATGTGAATTCCCAATTGAGGCCGGTGACAAGTTCTTAGAAGCATTAGGCTATACCTGGCATTACACCTGTTTTGTATGTTCTGTTTGCTGTACTTCATTAGAAGGGCAGGCCTTCTTCTCAAAGAAAGATAAGCCATTGTGCAAGAAACATGCCCATGGTGGTAACATTTAATGGACATCACCGTAATGGAAGAAGAGTCAACAGGAGTGAAAATAGCCATTTTACCTGTTGTTTTATTATGATACAATTATGCAATTTAATATTTATATAGATTTTTAAAGAAAGGAAATACTGATGCCTGGGGAGATTTGTGCCATTCAGAACAATTTGTTTAACTGAAGCACCATGTTGTTGTGAGCTAATGTGTGCTTGCCAGTAGGTATATTTTTCCTGAGTGATTCCTAACCTTAGCTTAGTGGAATGTATCTGTAAAGACATTCTGGGAAACAAAATGTCATGTATCAGGGGACTACAGCAATAATTGTGGTCATCATAAACTTCAAGATTACCTTTATGCTACTGAGACTGTACTTTTGTTATATGCAGCAAGAAACTATAGTACTTGTGCTCCATGCAGCCTCAGCTCATATAACAAGAGTAACCAACTTGTGAGATGCATCCAGATGTGCAGGCAGTTACTGAATTCAGCACTGTTTCATTGTTTATAGACAGGACCTGACACTATATTCATCAGTTTAGACTTGTGGGGATCTGAGTCCTCATAAAGTAAACAGCAGGCACAAGGTATGCATCATCCCTGGATAACTGGAGGTGGGAGGTTGGCATAACGGTTAAAGTATTTACCTTATGAGCACAAGGTGCAGAGTTTGATTCTCACATAGGGCAATTGGCTAGGCTTAAAATGGCCCTAAAGGGTAGCTAGCCTAGTACTAATCTATGAACCTGTGAACCTAGGAGTATGTGGCCTTAGAATGCTGTACCCTACAGATATATGGACATGCACAACTACACACACATGCCAGAACACAATGGGCATCCCATGCCTATCAACCCATTTGTAAAACACAGTTGTGCTGGTACCACAAGGCTTGTGTAGCTGGTATTAGGGGGAGCTTAACAGGGTACATGTAATGTACCATACAGCAGCAGCCACAAATGACTATGGCAATGGGTGCTGCGTTGGTTGTGAAGGCCCTCATGGAATCCCCAAGTACAGGTGTGCTAACACACAGACACTGCTATACTCAGTCATGCACACATACACATGTGTCAGTATAGGGGTGCATTGCTGCAGGTGGTAATAGCTGTGTACCTAGCTATTGTCCAATGGGAAATGGAATGTGTAGGGGTTGTGTGTACAGTGGTATCTTGCCACCTGCCAGATAGCAGCATGCAATCTATCGACAGACACTACTGTGGTGACCCTCAGGGTGAGAATCACATGCATCAGCCAATCATCCAGGTGCCTCCTGCACATGACCACTGAGATGATCAAGTTGACATGTATGCAACATTCATTACAACACATGGTTAGTGTCTGTGATAGAGACCTGTACCCAAGCATGTTCTGTTGACTGTGGTAGTGTAGTGGAGGTACCCATGGCATGTGGTGCATATAGGGTGACATCTCCTATATGTGCCAGTTCTTACACAGCTGGGCAGACATGTCAGTGCCAATCAAGCTTAGGCTGCCTGTACATATCCCAGTTGGATATCTGCCATCTGCACATTTGTACAGGGACTGACAGTCATCAGCTTGGCAAGTAACTATGCAGTAGCATGAGTGTGTTGACAGATAGATATCTGACAGCAATATGTATGCCATAACTACATGCCAGAAGCCCTTACTAACATGTGCTGTACAGACGGTAGTCTACAGTTACATTCCACATGCTGGATCATTACCCAGTAAGGGGTATATACTGTGACACAGCTCACACACCAGGCATACAACAGGGAGGCTTCAGTGCCCAGCTATGCCCGCAGGTGTGCCTCTTGTCAGTATTACATTTAGCACTCTGCTCTTGTCTGGGTTAGCACTGTCAACAGTAGTACTGCTATGATACACTACATGCCAGTGTGACAGCATGTACCCTGGTCTACTATACTTTTATGTGACACATTCACACAGATAACAGTGCTGTACAGGCCTCATATGTGTCTGTGTCCTACATATGACACTCACACCCCTTGCAACTGTACTGACAGCACATAGGTGCATGTATTATACATGGCATTACATATACTTATTACAGCTTATCAGACTGGGTGGTGTGACCTGGTTACCAGGGCTAAGCCATGCTTAGTAAGTATCAACATTGCTGCAATATAACAGCTGTGCTGATTTGCCCACTTGCAAGTGAAGACTACACTGTGTACGTGCCCGTACGTTTACCCATAGCTCAGCACTGCTTAGCTTCATGCAAACCCACGCAAATGCTCTTAAAGCTGCTCAAAACTGCCTTAACCACTCTGTATCTGACAGCCCTTGTTCTGCCCAACAACAAAATGAACAGCCCTTGTAGGTCTTGAACCCAGGTCCCTGTGCAATGAAGTCACAACACTCAACCACTACGCCATGAACACTGTAAAGACAGCTATTGTTTTACCAATATAGCTGTCAATAAACATATTGAGTAGTATTGAACAATTGCCTTTAGTTCCTAAATTGTGTAGTCCTTGTTATTAATATGACTGTTGCATCACATATGTTGTTTTATCATGATGTACACATAGCAGATACATACGGTGAGATATATCTGGGAGGGTATACACAACCGTGAGGTTTACTCATGACAGAAATATGGTTGTATACATATAATAGGTCTATATATGTCTACATGTACATACACATCTATACCCATAAATATATCTGTATACACATCTGTATAGATCTGAATAGTGCAACATATATATATGGCCACATGTACATCTCTTTGTATGTATATATATATATATATATATATATATATATATATATATGTGTGTGTGTGTGTGTGTGTGTACATAGATATATGTATACGTACATATATGTGCATATAGATATATGTATATATAGATATAAGTATATATATATATATATATATATATATATATATATATATATATATATATATATAGTTATATATGTATGCACATCCTGTGTGTACAGATATGCCTAGTTATGTTGGTATATATGTAGATATCTATAACTATATGTGCATACATATCTATTCTGATATACCTACTACTGTCAATATATATGTAGATATCTGTATGTATATGTGCATATTTATCCCTGTCTGTATATGTGTAGACATATATTGCTCTGTACATGTATATATCTGAGTGTTTATATGTATATCTATGAACATATACATATCCATCTATGTATGTTGATATGTATATGTGTATATATCTATATAGATATCTGGACAATTATATGTACATATGTCCTGAACATGGAGTGCAGCCCTGCCTCAGCCCCTTTAGTCCCAACTTCATACTGCAAGGGGATGTCAGGTATGTATTGCAGGTATATTTGTTGACTGTTGCTACTTTAATAGGGATTGTCTTCACAGATATGGTGTGTGTGGGAGGTCTCATCTGGTTTTCACATGTGCGCCATTGGCTACTAAAAGACATCCTAAGGACATCATAATACAGTACCACTGCTAGCACAGTAATGCTCATGTGGACTACAGCAGAGATATTGCCCAATATATGTAGACCATCCGACACAATCTGGACAGTCCAGAGGTATAGACAGAACCCCTTAGTGCAAGACGTGGACCAAGTCTGACAATGTGGATGTTAACAGCCATGTACATGGGTATAACACGTACTTACTGGTATACATTTTCCCCCATAGGTTATGCATTCACACACCCCTGTCTGTCCTGACACATAATAACCACCAGTAAAGAGGTGCCATGGCCACATACTACCCACTAGTTATTGACATACATCTGTACTGCATCCCAGTGCTTTGTCTGACATACATGACTGTTATGGTGGCCTGGCAGCAGTACGTCTGGCAAGTATCTGGACATGACATCTCACTGGGTAAGTACACTAAGCTGCTAGGCATGTAACAAAGCAGTGTGCAGGCTACAGGCATACTGGCTCAACACTGGCCAACATTTCCTATGGGGGAATACACATGTACCTGCATAAATAGCAGGCTCTACAGGCATGTCACAGCATACAGTAACAGACACCTGTGCGAAACTGCATAACCACAACCAATGTGAATACAGCCACAGCCACATATGGTAAGCTACCATATTATTAGAGTATATGGACTATCTGTTCAACACCATCCTCATATGTGCCACTCACACAGTAACCCTACGTATACTGGCCCCCCTACATAGTGTGGTCCGATGTCTGTGGTATGGGACATGTGTGTTTGGCCCTACAAACATGTAAGCCGATAGGGTAACATACCGTCGAGCAGCATGTAACATCAGATAGACCAGGACCAAGAACAATGACATCTACCACAGTCTGTACACAGGCCAAGGTACATATTAACAATACACACACTGTCAGCAATCACCATAAGTACGTAGACCTCAGTACTGTACACAAAACTACAGAATGTCCAGGTTATGTCAGCATATATAACCCCTACTATACATAACATGCGCAGCAGTCTGATATCTCATGGGCTGGTTATCAGATATGATGTCACTAAATATGGTTTACAGCACATATGCACCTCTTACTGCATGACATATGTACAAAGGGTGACAGAATTGTGGCTGGAGACACAAACACAGGGCCAATATTGACATGTTGCTGTGATAACCTCATACATTTACTGTTGTAACAGGGTTTGTTGCAACATATGTCCTATGAGGGATATGAAGTCAGTAACTTTCATGGCTGTCACCATCTACAGACTGCAATCCTCACACTACCTTCTGCAGTTCACAGATAGGTGCTCTGTGGGTAACACATGAAACAAAAGGCACCACACACTGCCCAGTCTGCAGATGACCGTACAGATAGGGGTTTCCTCATAAACATATCAGTGACATGACATGTATTAAAACATGTAGGGCAACCATATACACACACACTCTGTGTTAAACCAAAATTACCCCAAATGCAGTATAGCAGCACTTACAGTCTGTAGTCAGGTCAGGTACATCCCCCTCCTGTGTGTTGGCCTGTTTTGACAGTGTATGTTATTAGAGGTAAATCCCCAATCCATCTTTGATGCTGTTTGCCAATCAACTGATCGAGTTCCTGCTCACAGTGAATGAAAAGGAGTGTGTTACCATGGAATTGGCTATGGGAATGTTACCACAGATGTTCCACATGCAATCAGCTAGAGGAAGGCTGCAATTTGTGCAGAGGCCATCAGCTGATCCATGAGCATCACTTAAAATACACATGCTACTGCCTAAGCAAAGCAGGTGTAAGTCTGCACATCCACCAGAGAGGGAGTGAGAGAGGCAGACAGAGGCAAAAATAAGTCAGGGAGGGGTGGGAGAGTAAAACATAAGCATGTTTGTGTCACACAACTACCAGTACAGGGTATCAAACCCCTGATGACTATGTAGTGCTATCACATGTCTATGCAGTTATTAAATGCACCCAACAGGTTACATTTTGAGGAGCCCTCCAAATTTATATGTGATGGTGAGTGACATCTGCAGCAGTGACATGGTAGCTATATGGTAGGTGTAGTACACGTGGATGTCCCCATAAACAAGTGTCAGTGTCAACACAGCCACACTCTCACAGGGACAGACACACATTGACACACTTGGCAGGGCCAAGAATACAACTTATCACTAGTGAGATTGTCACAACACAGTACTGTGCAGGTATCACATGCACCACAGGGGTCATACAGAGGTTATATGGGCAAAGGGTATGTGGAGGTGTCTGACATCAGACAGCATGCTTCAGTATGCCAAAGGGGGTTTTAGTGAGTGTGAATGTGGTCATAGGTATCGTACAACACACAGGCACAGGGTGCCAGTATTGACATGCATGGGTGCATTGCTTCATTGGTGTGTAGTGGTTGACTGTGCCAGATGGCTATACAAGGCTAGGTGATGGGTATACCTTGGCATCAGGCTACATGACAATGGTCTGCAGTGTGGCTCGGTGGTGTAGTGTCTGGATTTGCCCACACAGGTGGGTATTGTATTCACCATCCAGTCACCTGGGTAACTATTGCGTGTGGCCAATGCTGAGCATTGCTTGCCATGTATGTGTTCCTTAGTCCATGACATGGACGGTGTCTGGGATGCGCACATCTCCCACATGCATGTACAGTGACATGTGGAACTGTATCTGGAGTGTCTGGCCCATGTTGTGTGCACAGATTTTTATCATCAGTTGTGCCAGTCCTGGCCTCATGTGGCAGGAACAGTTAATGGACAGCAGGTTGACCCTGCACCTACATTGATAGCATGATACCGATATTCCCTGGTGTCAGTGGCATCTGTCCATACTGGGCATGTTTTCAGGCATGGTATGTCCTTTGTGGGTCACATTTGATGGCACCACTGGTGTTGCAGCTGTCCAGTGGGGAACATAGGGAAGGTGCATGTAAATGCCTATTGGACGATGGACAGGGTGCCATTCCCTCTGTAGCCCAGTGCAGTCACACCATGTTTACTATCAGTGGGCAGTATGCAGGGTACTACCAACACAGCAGCTGTTGCCCAGTCAAGTAAGTGTGTGTGTGTGTGTGTGTGGGGGGGGGTGTGGGTGTGTGTGTGTGTGTGTGTGTGTATATGAGACAGGGGTTGAGAGTGTTCTCTGGGTAATACAAGTGTTGCTAACTTTGTTCACCTGGCCTTGATGTCACATGTAGGGGTATGGATTTGCACCCCATCCTCTCGGCTATTTCACATTTGTTATCTCTGTACAGTGGACATTGTGATGTATACTAGGGCCAACATATAAGAAAATTGCAAAAGCCGCTCCACATTGAGTCCACACACACACACACACACACACACACACACACACACACACACACACACACACACACACACACACACACACACACACACACACAAACCTGTCATGTCTCAGATTAGAGATCCTACCTAACTAGTTTACTACACTACAGCACTACACAGTTATAGGACATGCATGATTGCCACAGTTGGACATTTGAATTGTAGTGAGTTTGACTAGCCTAAAATGCATTGCTCCCTACACAGACATAGCCACACACAAAAACATCCACAACTGCCATGTGTGGGAATTGAACTTCTACCAGAGTTTGATATCACACTACAGCATGAAGCTGTTATAGGATGCACCACAGGGATTACTAGAGTACTCTTTTCCCAATGGTGTATTTCACAGTGAACGACATCAGCAGGATTGCCAAAGTAGGGCATTTGAATTGTAGTGAGTGTAACTAGCATAAAATGCATTGCAGCCTACACAGACAGAAATACACACAGTTGCCATGTCTGGGATTAGAACTCCTACCTAGCTTATCACACTACAGCTGTATGCAGTTATAGGATGTGCCACAGAGATTCCTGGGCTACAGCTTTCCAAAAGGTGTATTTCACAGTGAATAACATCAGCAGGATTGCCAAAGTAGGGCATTTGAATTGTAATGAGTGTGACTAGCCCAAAAAGCATTGCTCTCTACACAGACAGAGAAACACACACACAGTTGCCATGTCTGTGATTACAACTCCTACCTAACTAGTTTATTACACTACAGCAGTACACAGTTATAGGACACTCCACAGAAATTATTGGGCTACAGTTTTCCGAAAGGTGTATTTCACAGTGAATTACATCAGCAGACTTGCCTAAGTAGGGCATTTAAATTGTTGTGAGTGTGACTAGCCTAAAAAAGGCATTGCTCTCTACACAGACAGAGATGCACACACAGTTGACATGTCTGGGATTATAATTTCTACCTAACTAGTTTATCACACTACAGCAGTACATAGTTATAGGACGTGCCACAGAGATTATGTGGCTACAGCTTTCCGAAAAGTGTATTTCACCATGTATGACATCGGCAGGCTTGCCAAAGTAGGGCATTTGAATTGTAGTGAGTGTGACTAGCCTAAAAAAGTATTGCTCTCTACATAGACAGAGACATACACACACACACACACACACACACACACACAAACACACACACACACACACACACACACACACACACACACACACACACACACGCACACACATGCACACACACACACACACCCACACACACACACACTTGACATGTTTGGAATTAGAACTCCTACCTAACTAGTTTATCACACTGCAGCAGTACACAGTTATAGGATGCGTCACGGAGATTACTGGGCAGCAACTTTCCGTAAGGTGTATTTCACAGTGTATGACCTGAGCAGGCTTGTCATAGTAGGGCTATAGGGAGGGCAGTGTGTGTGCATGGGCCATAACCCATTTATCTAGAAGTTGACACACCACATGCAGGCACATGCAGGGTTATATTCCACAGGTACTTGTATACAGCTGCTAGATGGCTACTTTCTTATACAGTCATGTTGCACAGCTAGCACTTGCACAACATAGTCTGCAATGCTGATGGATACCTGTGGCTAATGTCTACAGTGAGTGACAGTTACACCTCATGTGGTTGTAGCCATTTGGCTGTGTGCTGGGTGGGACATGCCTCATAATGGATGACTCCTTGTCACAGTCACTCTCTTCCACATATCTATGTATGTCTACTTTTGGATTATTATAGTGTGCTGTCCTTGGTTATGTGTCTGTATTCCTATCCACTGTGTGTGCAAGGCATGACTGGTGCATACTGAGGAGTGTATGCACTAACATCTGCAAATGCCAGATATGTATGGTCCACTGTTGTTTGCAGACATGGGCTTTATTTGTTTAAGTGTGTGAGCATGCCTAGTATGCCCTTCTGTATTGAATGTGTGGCTCTATTTCAGGTAGTTTGTACACCTACAGGTAGCATACTGTTTCTGCAGGGTTTCTGTCAATCATTTGACAATATGGGGACAAATGTGCAGAGGATAGTGTGTACTGTAGGTGATTGTGTCTGTGCTGCTTCAGCTGCATGGTACTGCTGTTAGCAGAGATAATCAGACACGTGTACTGTTATACAGAGTGATGTTTTCTGTCCTCATGTACTGTCAGGTGGACATTCTTGCTCACAGTGATGTTTTGGGGGACAAGGATGACTGCAGCTGTGTCCGGTATGGTGGGCAGACACCTACGTATTCATGGTACATTATGCTATTCTGGAGGGGGAGGTGCAGACACTTGGCACAGGGTCTGTGTATCCGGTTCAGCACCTTGATACAGCGCTGGCAGAGGATCCCATACTAGTACGCCCATCAACATGAGAGTATGTGCTTATCCTGCTGTGGCAATGCCTCACAGCTGTACAGATTTGCACAGGTTAGCCAGAGGCAGGAGCCATGGGTCAGGACATTAACCCTATTGTTGTGTATGGGCAGGTGTGCAGCCACCCATTTATGTGTTTTCAGCCAGGGATAATGTGTGCATACAGCTTAGTGTTAGACCCCGCACATTCCATGCTGCCAATGCTCCCAACCTCCCCTCTGTTATTCTAACGTCTTCCATGCATTATGCATACATTCTCTGATACTTTACCTAAGGGTATCACCCCATCACAGGTGTGTATTAGTGTTGGTCCACAATTCATGCAGTGAGACATGGTGGACATGTTACTGTGGTTTGTCCACATGGCCTGGCATATGGCTTATGTGGAGTGTGTTATGTTGTTATTTGGGTGTCCATGACATAACATGCATTGGCAGTACGTGTGAGACACAGGCCTTTGGCAGAAGCCAGTGGGGCATTAGGTGTTGCTGCAGGCCAGATGTGGCAGGCCATTGCATTCTGTCAGTCCTACAGTCCCAGACCACCATACAGTATATTCCCCTGAGGTGACAGGGTAGGTGTGATAGGTGTTCATGCCAATAACTTCTATCAGTCTTGATCAGGTGGTGTGGATGCTGGCAGGGTGCTACCTACAGCTCGGGACACACCTGCATCAGACACCTGCACTGCATGCTGCATTCTTCCACTATTGCCATATACAGGTGGGGTCTTACTGTACCCATTCCCCACAGCAGGGAATGACCAGAGAGTGCCTGTGGGTGGTGTTTGCCTGAGTTGGGTGCATGTGTGCTATGGACTCTACTTGCATCTGACACAGAGATATGCATGTGGCATTCCAGTTATGCTGGCATGTGCAGGTACATCAGCTGTTTCCCAATACATCAGTCCTACCTCCTTTGTTATCTGCAAGTGTTCAGGCAGACATCACCGGTATCCCCTACTACAGGTCCAGTTACTGTGATGTATACCTGTATGTACAATTCCAAGGGTGTCTCCATTTCACAGTAACACAATATATACTGTATGTCTGGGGTACTTTCCTCTGTGTACTGCTTGCATATCTAGCCCAACAGCCGTGCCATGTCAGTCTTTCAGATGGTGACACATATTACCACCATACATTTACAATGGCTTACTGCTAGCATGCGTTTTACTGGTGGGGATTGTCATTGGCACTGCAGTTGTGAGGGCTTGTCCCTGCCATCAGCAGTAGTGGGCAATGGCCACCAGGTCTTACCTCAACATGCATACATACTAACCACTCTCACACATTATGAAACACACACCATCCTAACACACACAGACCTACATATTGTGCAAATGCCACAACCTATCCTGCTACCTTGGCCACTTCTGGGCATCTGTGCTCCACTCGTATTATACCTAATCATACATGTTACAACGTTTCTACACAGGATTGGGGGGGCACATCTGACTGTCACCACATTTCTACATTGGATTGGGGGAAGGGGCAGACCTGTCTGATTCCACATGTCTATATAGGAGTGAAGGGGGCACACCTGACTGTTACTACATTTCTACACAGGATTGGGGGCACACACCTGTCTGTCACTACTTATCTATGCTAGATTGGGTTAGGGGCACACCTGACTGTTTATACATGTCTACATAGGATTGGGGGGGGGGGCACACCTGACTGTTTTTATATTTCTACACAGGATTGAGGGGCACACCTGACTGTTACTACATTTCTACACATGATTAGGGGCACACCTTACTGTTTCTATGTGTCTACATAGGATGGGGAGCACACCTGGCACTTGTACACATTTGCTATGACTACACTGGTATGTCAGGTACTCCATTTCATTCTGTATTCTAACCTATCATGGTGACTAGAGGTATATCAGTGTACTACAGGTCTTAGTTTTGGTTGCCCTACATATTAGTGTCTGACTTCCTACCCTACAGAACTAACATCCCACTGCCTGACCTGCTGTAGTCTGTCTGTGTAGGCCTGGGGGGAGGTTACCCATAGACATCATTCAGAGGCCATATCACAGGCTCTGTTTATGTTTGTCTACACCTGTCCTGCTGGCACACTTGTCACCCAGCACATTTCCTGCAGTGGGTTTTGTCACCCTGTGTAGTACTGGCTACTATGGTGATACCAGTATTTGTTACAGATGTCATGGTGCCACTATGGATGTCTACTATCTGCTGGTATACCAATCAGCCACCCGATTCCCTTGCATGCTCACATCCATACCATAGATACAGGTAACCACACATTCTACTCCATTCGGCAATTGGTAGGTTGATTGACTTACCTTGTGGGTGTGCCAGTGTTGAGGATGGTACTGTATGTGCGAGTAAGAGAGAGGTGTCATTCCCTGGGTCCCTACTGTGTCAGTGTATGTGCTATGCATTGCCTCTTTGCCAAGGCCAGGGCATACTGGGCACACCTCCATCTGCCCACTGGGGCAAGCTCAGGTTGTTCCTTCTCCGAGTCACTTTGTGCCTGTGCAGGCCTTGGCATTGGTAGGGGGTTGTGTGGCCCTGCCCAGTGCTGTTCCTGCTGCAGCTGTTTCTGCAGGATCATATTGTGTAGCATGGCACATACCATAACAATTTGAGTACAAGCAGCTGGTGAGTACTGCAAGGTTCCACCAGATGTGTCCAGGCACTGGAACCGTGACTTGAGCATCCCAAACACATGCTCTATTATAAGAAAAAGCAGATCCGCTTCAGAAGAACCATCAGCTTTATTGTAAAATACACACTGACTGACACTTTCACCCACAATTGTGCTACTTCAGAGTCAGTACACATAAACCAAATGAACACTTGAATACTTAATTAAACAAAATTAGTCACATGAGTACCAGCTATTTTTTGAAAAAAAAAAACCCTGTAATATCCAATACATTTCCATCCTGATGTTTGTTTATGTTAACAAAATTGCATATACAGTTATAACATTAATAAAACTTGTCCACAATGAAAAAGCAGCCACAATGAAAAAGCAAAGGTCCAATCCCACAGTTGGTAGCAAATTGTTTTAATAACAGGCAGGATAAGCACTTTCGTCTTGTGTACAAGACTTCATCAGATGCCCCCATATTACATTTCCTTCTATTTAAACCCCTTTCAATTATGTCCTATTAAAATTTAAAGACAAAATACACAATAAAATGTTTACAAAAGTTAAATGTGCAAACACACAGCATAGTCAATCTCAAGACCTAAAAACTGTTTAAAATACCCTTTGAAACACTAATACTACTTTAAATAGATTCTATCATTAAAAAATAAGTGGTAAATAATTAAATGTGTGTAGCTTTAGCCATTAAAACAGGCTTGATGGTAATGTATTCATTTAAACCAGGATAAATATTAGACTTTAACCTAAGTTGCCATTTCGATTCCCTATTTAATAATAGATTTTTCACATCTCCCTCTCTGGGATTCATTTTAACCATATCTATAATCCCGAATTTAAAACCATTACAGGAAGAACAGTTAACAGAATGTTTATATAGTGCACTGGTCTTGTTCTTAATCTTAATGTCATGAAAATGTTCATACATCCTGTCCTTAAGAGCCGTCTCCATTTTTCCTACATAAAATGCAGGGAACTTTTGACATATAGCCAGATACTCTATCATTTTTGTGTTACAATTACCTTTACAAAACCAAACTCTGTTGTTCAAATCATTTTGTAGGCATATACTGTCTTCCTTAATAAGGTATGGACACTGCTTACAATTACCAGATGAACTAGTTGCCTTTTTTATTTGAAGGTTAGACACTTCCAGTTGTTCAAACGCTCTTTTAAAGTTATTTCCACTCCTAAAAGAAAATACAGGCTCATGTCCCACCACTTCGTATAACTCTTTGTTTGTTTTAAGCATACTCCAATTTGCCTGTATATCGTTCATAAAGGGTCCTGTAAAACCATTAAATTCAGTTACACATGCCCTTTGGAATTTATTATCACCCTAACTGAACACAATACAAAGATTTAAAATTCAAACATAATAAAATGAGTAATCTTGGAAATATACATAAAAACATATGTTTTATATAAAATGAGATTTATATTTGAGTACACAGGCTTTAGAAATACTGTCATTGATGCCTGGTGATGCACTCTATTATAAGTCTGGTCTGTGTGTGTCCCTCATTATGGCGTTCTTGTTCGAGGGTGTGTGCATTTCTGATGGGTGTCATTAGCCATGGCTCCAGTGTGTAACCAGCATCCCCCACTAGGTGACCATAAGGGATGTCCCCATTGGCAAATCTCTGGTACAGCTGCATCAAATGTCTGATGTGGGAATCGTGATAGCTTCCAGGACAGATTCATTATAATGCCCTGGGTATCACACACGACCTGGCAGTTGATGGAGGGGAGGCCCTTGTGGTTGATGTAGACCCTACCCTGATCACCGGGTGGTGTTTGATGCATATGTGAGTGCAGTCTATAGCACCCACTACCTCAGGGTATTCCGCTATTTGGTGGAAGAGATGCATATTGCTGGCCAACACCTGACGGGTGTTGAGGAAATATACGTGCTCACTGGCATGTGCTGACATGGCATCCAGGAACTGGTGGAATACTCTGGATGCTGATGCCTGTGAGATCCCCATGATATCCCCAATTGAGCTTTGGGGGGTACCTGTGGCTAGTGTTCCTAGGCCTACACATACCTTGGCATCCACTGGGATGGGTTCCCCTCTGTCAGTTTGGTGTGTCAGGCATGGCCGGCACAGCTCAACAATTTGTTGTAGGAGACCCCTGTCCACCCTATAGTGCTCCACTATCTCCCAGCTCATGTAGCCCCTGGTTGGTTATCCTGAGTCTGTACACTTTTCTGCATCTCCTCACTGTGGGGTGGTCGGCAGCATTCACATCCTCACCACCCTCATCCTCTTGCACATGTTGTTGTATGATGCCTGCTGCAGCCAGCCACCATCATTTTGTAGTTTTGTTTCTTAAAAGTTCCCCGCTTGTATACACTGGTGGTATAGACTATGGGAAAAAACAGAGGGGAAGGTGTTTGCATAGTTTATAGTAGTGTTCTCGGCTGAGCTGTTCTGCTGCCTGTGTAATTGGCTGATTCTGATACATTTCACCTGCCAGCTATGCTAGTTTTCCTAGATTACCTTCCTACTACTGTTTTCCCTTCCCATTGCCTTCCTGTTTAAGCCCGGGGGCCACACCGTACAAACACAGTGCTCAAATGTGCACAGAGCTGCTATTTCCTGGTTTACTTTTTTTTTTTTCTTTGAAACCCGGTGCGTGGCACGCACACCTGCTTAGGCAATGTGAAGAGTGCTAGGCAGAGTCAGACACACCCCCTTGCCTAGCTGTGGTAAGCTAGGAGCAAACCTGAGCCACAGGGCTCCAATCCGCTTACAGTATGCCTGACACACACACCCCTATGATGTCAGCTAACTCTTTAGGCTTGCACCAAGTTATTCCTGTTCTTACACTGTTGGGACCTGACTAGCATGCTGCGGAAATCTGGGATTCGCTATCATTCCTCTCATTTGCATAGGATTGTCTGCTAATGCATAGTTACATGTCTCACACTGAGCCTCCCTCCCTTAGCAACCACTACTCACTGGCCATGTTGTCTTCTGCTGCCATTGACTATAATGGCAGAATAGTGATTTTAGTTAGAATGCTTATTTTAGGTTTATTTTCTTTTTTTCTCCCCGATCCCATTTGTGTGCTACTGCCCTATGCTTAAACAGCTGAGATCGGCTAAAAAAAAATAAAAGTTGATTATTTTGTTTTCTCAACTGTTTGCAATGCCAATGGCCTTATACTTGGCCATTGGCATGCTTCCTGAATGATTCACCTCATTTGCATAGATTTCTCCTGCAAATGGGGTAATTTGCATTCAGGGTCTGAGTCCGTGCAGGATTAGTGCAGGAGCACTCATGCACAGCCCTACAGACTATTCCTGGATCACACAGCAGGCATATTGCCTGCTGGAGCTCCTGCACTGATCCTGTATGCCATGCAAGGCTTTTAGAATCCAGGGGTATATATTATACTTACAAACTGTCCTTACTGACTTCTTGTTTCATGCCTACCTATTTTCATGGTAATAGCATGATAATATCACATCTTTGTCTCTTGCATTGTATTTACCCCAGACTGAGCCTGGAAATGGTCCAGGCTGACCAGTGCTCTGCCACAGTCAATACATTTTAAATAAGTAAATATAATTATAAATACATCACTGATCATCCCATTCCTTTCTTTTCTTTTTTTCTAATTTTTTTTCTTTCAATGTTTTTTTGATAGCAAGTAGTATTTGTTTGTTTTATTCTGATATACTTTATGTAGCCTCTGTATCAAGTGTACTGGTGTTTTATATTGCTTTTTATCATTTATTTATTTATGTATTCATTTTGATTTGCTCCATGCTTATTATACATCTTCACTCTGCAAACAATAAGAAATGAAGTGCCCATAAACAGCATTGCAGGGCTTTACAAAAAAGTGTATCTAATGATAAATAATCACAGCCAACATTTTATCAAAAGAGTATCGAATTTAATTTTCACCTAGTGTCCCATTGCATTTAGCAACTATTCTCTTTTATAGAAGACACAACCACTGATATTACACTTCACTTCTTGCAGTCCAATTCTGGAAGAAGTCCCTTATCTTCCATATATAAAATCCATGAAGCACTGTTTACCTTCTTTGTTATTTTAAATGATTTTTATTGATAATCTTCAACAAAATATAGTTATACGTATACACGCAGTTGCATTGGTATACCACTTAAAGTCATCATTCCTACCCACTTAAACCCTCATGTCTGCATAATTATATTAAAAAGTAATGACTGCTTTTCTTCTTTGGGTTTGATTTCTAAATCTAAATTTTCTCACACTACAAAGTACTAATATCCTCTATAAAAAAATAAAAAACAGAAGAGAAGAAAAGAAAAAAGTGGATACAAGTGTGTGAAATAAGACGTCAGCTGCCTGACAGTAGGAAAGATTATACATATCTGTGTATCTAAACGGGGTATATTACAAGTGCCTGAGTCCCACACATTGAAGATCAATCTCTTGTAGCCATGGACTTGGGCATGTTGTAGCTTACACAGAACACATGTTCAGGTGAAGTGTGGCAGCTATGTAGAGAGATTATAGCAGATGTATCTTGCCTAAGTTTACGGTAGATGATTTAGAGCGGGGTAGGTTCTTCACTTCTCGCACTGTCCATTTTTAATACCACCTGTATAGTAACCTGAGATGCTACATACAAGGTCTGATTTGGATTGTAGTGTGGGGGTTGCTATGGAATATACATTTCCCCATTCCTCTTCACTGCTTGTCCACTCATCTTTCTTTTCCCAGTCTCTCCTGATTTTCATTTTAGCTTAGTTTCCTCTAAGGTCCTGAGTTGTCTCTATAGGTCATACTACTTTTTGCCCCTTCACATTCTCTGGTCATTCATCTCTTGGTTATTGATTTAGATAACTCTGTTCCTAAGTTTAATTTATCACCTTCTGTTTTGCTTCTGTTCTCATTCTTCTCCTGTATCATCCTACTCCTGCCCTTCTTCCCTTCTTTTGTCCTAGTCATTTAGCACATCTCCCCTACTTCTGTCTGAAAATTGTGTCCAATTTCCTGTTCTCCATCTCTTTCCATCACGTACTTTATTTCCTGTTCTCAGACCTTCTTTTTCTTTTTAATGTTTACCCCGATCCTTTTTGGAATCCATTCTCATATCGCATTCAAATTACCTTTCAAGGCTTCATTTGTTGTGTTGTGCCTCCCTCTCTCTCCACAACTCTGCAAGTGTTACAAGTTAAAAATGCCCAGTAGAGTACACATAAAATTCATACATTTTTCAGCCCCACATGTAGCCAATATATACTCAGTCTGTAGCACTTCAGATTAAATCCTTCATTCCTTCTTTTGACACCTGCTCTGGCCTCCTTGCTCATTGGTTGCTATTTAACAATTTGCATACCTCTCAAAGTTTAGTGCTATATCTACTGTTTTTGTTTTTTTATTATTTATTTTTATTTTGGCTAGCCTTGGTACTTTAGCTCCCACAAAAAAATTGTTGGATCTTTCTGTATGAATTTTAGGAACTTCTCCTCTCCTGTGATGAACATTTTGCTGATTAGAGTCTGACCTCTGAGGTGATCATATATTTTACTACATTAATGTATCCTGCAAATATTTTAGTTTTTCCTTTTAATCCATTCAGTAGTATTGTTTTCCTCTCCCAGTCTTTGGTAGCTTTCATGTTTGGTGTAGGCAACCACTGCTTACAGCTACAGTTAAGTATTATTTCAGGCTTGATCTATAAGGAAGATCCAATCTTCCCTTTTGATTTGGGTATGAGAGTGCACCTTCAACAATCCTAACCTGAATGGTTTTGTTTAAGTTGTATTCCAGCCATATTATCTGTTTAAAATATTTAGAGCAGACATATCTCCCAACATTGTTTTCAAAGACATGCTTCTGTAGCATTGCTCCCCGGGTCTCTGCTGAAAAAGGGTTCTGTCTCATTCAGACTTTACCAGTAAACAAATGTTAAATAAAATAAATAAAATATTTTTTTTTCCGGTCTTCTCCATTAAGATGCAGTCATCAGCAAACAGTGGAAAATATGATGCTGCTTTTCCGTTCTGTTTTGTGATTGATGTCTTCTGTATTATAAGGATGAAGACCCCTGACAAGAAATTACATTCTTGTCTCATTCCACATTTGAAAGGTACATGGCTGGTGGTGCTTCAATTCACATGGAAGTTTTTTCAAGACTTCCAGTAAAAGGCTTCCTTCCAATGTCTAGATTTTTTACATATCCTTAATTCTTCTAAGGTATTTTGAGGGAAGTTCCATCCCGGGTAGTCAAATACTTTATTATTGTCAAATACTACTCCCACTGCTTGCATTTTCCACTTCTCATGTGTTTTTCTTGAAATCAAGTACATCTCACATGCTGTCCATTGACATCCTGCACTCATCACACATCAGTTATCACTGCTGTATGTGTTACGGGAGGTTTTCTTTCAACCCACATTCCAATATCCTAGCTAGTAAGATATGGCAGAGCATTCCTTGATTTGTCAGTTTACAGTTATTTTATATCAGGAGAAACACCTAGCCACTGTGAAGGTGCTTGGCATTTTTGGATCTTTCGAACATGCGTTTAATATCTAAGCATCGCCTGTTTAAAAGCCTTTTCAGTTACTTCATAAAATTCTGTGGGAAACTCAGCAGGGTCATAATGTTTTCCTTCCCTTTTTACTTCTATTCATATCGCTTAGTTCTTTCCCCCTCCTTGACTTCTACTCTATAAAGATACATACATATATGAATTCAGACAAGACCCAAAGGGCCATTAGCCTTCCAATGCAACAGATCTATCAGAGCTATATATGGGGTCTACCAAGCTATGAAAGGATACTAGGCATTCACTTTTTTCTAACATCTTATGAAAGTCAGTAACATGCCTCAACCACCCATTCAGAGAATTTTCTAGAAGTCATTATCTTTCTATAAAAAGTACTAAGTACAATAATTCTGTCTAATTTTCTGTAGAACCTTGAATTGTCAAAGGTAAACATAATTCCAATGTTTATATGCAGTTATTAAGTCCCCATATTCTTCTGCATATGACTGAGTAACGGTTCATTTATTCTCATCTTTCATAATAAGGGAATATCTGAAATACCTGAATAGTTTTGCCAGTCTTCATTATACTCCTTCTATCTGCTTCATTTTACTTTTAGATGGATGGAGTGGGTGGAGAAGAGTGTCAGGAGTGATTTGTGACAGACGAGTACCAGTAAGAGTGAAAGGGAAGGTCTACAAGAGGGTAGTGAGACCAGCTATGTTATACGGGTTGGAGACAGTGACATTGACAAAAAGGCAGGAGTCAGAGCTTGACGTGGCAGAGATGAAGATGTTAAGATTTGCACTGGGTGTGACGAGGATGGACAGGATTAGGAATAAGTATATTAGAGGGTCAGCCCAGGTTGGAAGGTTTGGAGACAAAGCCAGAGAGGCAGCATTACGTTGGTTTGGACGTGCTGAGGAGGGATGCAGAGTATATTGGGAAAAAGATGCTAAGGATGAAGCTGCCAGGTAACAGGAAAAGAGGAAGGCCTAAGATAAGGTTTATGGATGTGGTGAGAGAGGACATGCAGGTGGTTGGTGTGACAGAGCAAGATGCAGAGGACAGGAAGAAATGGAAACAGTTGATCTGCTGTGGCGACCCCTAACGGGAGCAGCCAAAAGAAAAAGAAGAAGATGGATACTGCTATTAGTTATTATTACACTTTGGGGCATATTAAAGATATATAGACACATAATCGTGCCTGGGATTCTAGATGTTATATAGTGCTTAGCAATTTCCCCAGCCTTACTAAATTCGTTTAGTAAGTGACTCACATGCATATCAAAATAATTTATTTTTATCCACAACTATGCTTATTTCATACCTCTCTACCTGTTAGTGCAAGAAATCTGGATAAAGCCAGACAAAATGAGGGATCAAAGGCCCAAAAATAGGGGCATATTTTAAATATTGTTCTTATAAACTTAGAAAGTTGCTAGAGTAACCGTGTTTGTTTTAACATACATTTTCTGAAGGATTTGAAATCTGAAACTCAAATATATGTCATTTAGTAACTTCAGTCCTCAGATTATCCCAATGATTTGCCAGAAAAACACAAATTTTATGAGGACTAGACCAAAAATATGAGACAAAAATCTGGACATTCTGCGAAAATCTGGACAGTTGAGGGGTGTAGCTTAATTTATATGTTTCACCAATTTATGTTTGATTCCCATGTAGTTCATGATTATATACCCTATTTATGTCAAAACACATGCATTTTATTGGAGTTTAAAGCTTATTATTACTTGCAGTTCATGTACTGCTGTGATCTATTTTTTTTGTAATATCATACCATTATTGTTTGTTATTAATTTCCATATTTTAAGTCATCAGTGCAGCTACTCCATAATATATTATATGGCACTGGAGTATCACTCAGATATACACTAAACAAACAGAAGCCTAAGATAGAACCACAATGGTCCCCTCTACCATAGCCTTGATCCTTGTCACTTACTGCATTATAGTTTCGCTTCTCTACCAGTTAGCCATTCTGCCAGCCCTAATAAAGTATATCAAAGACAGCAATATCCCAGTTTGAAACTCAATATATGATGACCAACACAGTCAGAAGTGGCTGAGTGATCTGTAGAAGATAAATGATACAATATTTGCTTAGTAAGTGCTGCAATTATGTAATTATTGAAATAGTGGTTGCATGGTGGAATGGTTCTCACTTAAAAGTGCATTGATGAATATTAGTTATTCTTTCCTGTAGTTTTCTCAATGATAAAGTAAGTAAAATCTTTGCATTCATTTTTCTGTATAAAAAAGAAAAGACTAATTTGTTTATTTGTTTAAATCTGTTTGGTGTCACCCTTTTCCTTAAAATACATCATGCAGCAAAATTGTTTCCATTCCAGTGGAGATCCATGAGTGTTAATGCAATTGTAAAATTTTAATTTATAGAGACTTATAACAGCATGTTTTAACTTTCTGAGATTTATATTTAAGATCACATTTGACCATGTAGCCTTACCAGTATCTGCTGCTGTTTGTAGGCTAAGAATCACATCTGACAAGAATGGAATCACTTTATCTTCCATAGAGCTACTTCTAACTTTGATTGTATTACTGCCATCTCCAATAATAATGCTTTGTGCAAACATTAGCAATGTCCTTTGTATCTGAAATGATCTCTCTTTAGAGTATTACACGTCAGTTTTTCCTTACCCTCTCTTACGGTTGTCAATAAGCTTTTTTATTGTCATTTAGACTGTTAGTAATCTTTCCTCATAGCTCATTTGATCTTTTTCACTCGTGCCTAGATTTACTTTTATAATCTATTCCATTTTTAGAGAATTTATTTCTAAAGATTTTCCATTTATTTAGCAGATGCATCTTTTAGTTATTAGCATTCCCCTTCAGCTGTATAAATGCATCAAATCTATCTATTCTCAAAGGTCCCTTGTTAACTATTATCAATTTTCAAAAATGCTGTACACCTCTCATCAGTAATTGTCACATTTCTGCAACAGTACTGTTTTCAAATTCCTACTTAAACTCTATCAAGCTTTTGCCTTCTGATAATCTAATATAGACCCTATTCCCTTGGTGTCTTTCCTACCAATCTCTCTGTCATTGAATGGTATCACTACCCGCACTATAACATTTATTTATTTATTTATTACATTTGTTTACCGGGAAATTCCAACTGGACATGGGTCCTTTTTCAGTGGAGGCCCGGGGAGAAAAGCTCCACATGATCAGATCCTGTAGTACGGGGGAGATGCATACTTTTTTGCATATTGACTTTACAGTAAGCACACAGTATTCTAATTCCTTGCTATTCTTTGAACTATTTATTTCTTATGATTTTCTCTCAAAATATTATTAGGGATTTCCTTTACCTACTTGTACAAGCAATCACGTTCCAATTTGTTTCTGGCAGGTTCAAATCACCAAGTAAATGTCAAGTGTTTTCCCTAAGCATGCAAAAATGTTAGGCTTCATCTCCTTCACCACTGGCTGATTTTTTAGGGTAACATATTCCTGTTGCAGGTATAATTCCTTTACCCACACTGCACCAAGTAATCATCCAATTCATTTTAATATTAACATTTTTCATAGCAGCTGCATTCAGTTACTCGTATGATTTTGTTTACAAATACCACTATCTCCCACTATTTATATGACAGCAGTATGTTTCATAACCTTCAAATGCTGGGGTCAAGTCAATTGAGGTAAGTCATGTTTCAGTAATAATCACAGCATCTGTCTCATATGAAAGAGTGCATCTTTTAGTAAATAGATATATTTTTCCTAAACTGAAAATATTCACAGGTAAGATGTAAAAGTATTTTTCTCCTGTGTATTCCTTTTGTATTCCTATTCTGGCAGGAAGTAGATCTGTTAATCATTGATTGCATATTGCCCACTGTCCTGATTAGGATCCTCTTCCCCACTTATGTTAAATGTAAATCAATGCCTACTGAAAACATGTGACCTCATCTTTAATGACAGATGTGAAATAAAATGCCACCCTCTTAATGCTGCCAGTTTTCTAATATAGCTAATCAGCTACTCCATCTTCCCATTTAACTTTAAAATTCTTGGGTAGTTATCCACAGTTTCTAAGAAGTACACTGATGTGCACTTGAAATATATCCCAGTAAAATTATATTGTCTTTGGCCATCTCTTACTATTTCCTCACGGTATCCGTATTTGTCTTCACGTGGACAAAAATGGACATGTGTGAATCCTTCATGATCTTTAAAAGACATGTGGCTTTTCATGTACATACTCTTCCTGTAAACGTATGACTCACAGCCATTTATTATTGACTCAGCAATGAGAAATGATTTTCACTCCACTTCTGGATAAACATTAAAGCCTACACAGTCATTTTTCACCATGTGCAAATTGCACCAGCTGCAGACAGTTTTAGATTCAGTAAGCTCTGTGTAGTGGCACGCACCCCTGTGCAAACAAGGTAAACACTGTGTCATGCTATCTATAGCATAAGCAGCTGAACTGCATGCTAATCAGCCACTCCAACATGGTGGAGTTATTTAACAAGCTATAAAGCATCTGTGTAGACTCCGTGATGGTTTTTCCTGTTAATTCCAAAACTTGGAATACAACCATGGAAAGCAGTTTACATGGACAAAATGTTAGAGGCCGCTGTGGCTTTAATTCCTTTGTATGTGCTACAGGCTGAAGTCAATGCTGTTGCTGCTGCTACTAATAGGCCTAGGCTGAGAAGGCAAAGAGTTTTCAGGCCCCATTTAATTTTTTACAGCTAACATGATGTGAAAATTGTAAAGCACTACAAGGTGGACAGGGACACACTACAGGAACTCTGTGACCACTGACATCTTCAACTTAGAGCCAGAGCCAACAGAGGGGAACCCATCCCAGTGGAGACAAAGGTATGTGTAGCCCTTATAATCTTAGCTAAAGGTACCTTTCAGAGACCAACAGGGGACATGCTGGGTGAGTCACAGGCAACAGCTTCCATGATCCTCCACCAGTTCTTGAATGCTATACTCCAACATGCCAGTGACCACATATACTTTCCTAGTATTTCTGAGGAGAGTGACAGAAATATGCATGAGTTCTACCATGTAACACACTACCTTGAAGTACTGGGTGCCATAGATTGCACAGATATAGAAATGAAGGCACCAACTGGAGAACAGTGTAGGCTCTACATAAACAGAAAGGGCTAACATTTTATCAACTGTCAAGTAAGTATAATGCCAAGGGAATAATCTTGAACATGTGTTCTGGCAACCCTGACAGTTACCACAACTCACATATCTGGCACAACTCCCAACTGTACCAGATGTTTCTATGGGGAGTATCCCCAGAGTCATGTAATTGGGGATGCAGGCTATGCACTGGAACCATGGATCCTGACACTCATCAGAAATGCATACATAACCACAGAAGAACACCATAATGAGACATGCACTCAACCAGAAATATTATAGTGTGTGTGTGTTTGGGCTGCTGAAGTTAACGTTTCCATTGCCTAGATACATCTGGGGGAGCCCTGCACTATAATTGATGGACATGTACAGAAATATTCACAGTATGTGCAATGCTACACAACATAATCCTGAGGAAACAACTTCAGCAAGGTCAGCAAGGGGAAGGGGCACACATCCTACTGCTGTCACCACAGACATAGGCTGATGAAAAGTCAGAGGGGGGAACCGTCAGCTGCTTTGGTTGTAGGCAGATGTAGGCATGCTCAGTATACCCTTGCATTGGCTAAGAGACAATGCATATCACAGTCACTCACCACCTATGAGCCTAAGACCTTTCTCCTACTCACATACATATAGTAACATTGATGCCAGTCAACTCACACACCCTTTACCTTCCCATGTATTGGCTGTGTACTGCTTGCATCAGACACAGTCAGCCCTGAACTAAAACTGTGGCAACTGCTGCATTTGCAAGGTAAGTCCTGAACCTGGAGTGTATTGTTTAATAACAAGAATGTGCAGAATATACTTGTATTTCATTACTTGGTCCTGTAAGCAAGTAAAAGGTGGGAGATTTGTACAGAAAGTACCCTAACATGTGACAGCAGAGATGTATATGTGTTCATTATTAAGTAATAAGCCTCAGGCATCAAAGATTCATGCAGTCATGGCCTGAAGTTAAATGCCAAAAAATGTATAGTCATACCCTTTGGGAAAAACAAGGTAACCCCAAGCTACCATATAGGTGGCAATCCATTAAGCACAGAAGAGGTTATCAGGGACCTGGGGACCCAGGTTGACAGTGGCCTTTCTTTTGACACTCACATTGCTAAAGTGGTTAGAAAGACCTTCTACATTGCCCACCTGATCATGAAGGGATTCACATCCAGATCAAGTGAGGTCATTGTTCCCCTGTACTCTTCACTTATCAGACCAATGATCGAGTACAATGCCCCATTCGGGATGTATCTCACCCGACACCTGCAGCAATTGGAGAGACCCCAAAAGTTCCTCACCAAACGGATAAAGGGACTCCAAAATCTGTCATATGCTGCCAGACCGAAGAAACTCTAGCTCTATTCAGTCGCATACCGCCTGCTCAGAGGTGACCTGTGCCTGACATACAAGGCCATGTCCAACCCGGAATTAATGGACATGCTCCACCTCAAAAAATCCAAATCTACCAGATCCACTAGAGCAAGCGACTTAAACCTTAGCACGGATATAAATAGGACATGCTGGAGGGATAGATTTGCCACCCAGAGACTCCCTATGCTGTGGAATAAAATCCCGGTCCATGTGAGGCAGAGCACCTCGCTGGCTCTGTTCAAGAGAAATCTTGACCGGTGGATGGGAGATCATAGGTTTACCCTGGGAATCATCTCTGTGTCACTGCTGGACAGAGGCACAGTATTTTTTAACATAAGGGGTGGCGTAAGCCACAAAACTTTGGGCTAGGCTTATAAATGCCTTAGGGCAGATAGCCTAGTATAAACCTATGAACCTATGAACCTATAGTCATACCACTCAAAAGTACTGATGATCACTGCATGCCCTTAGTCTAGCACCATATGTATGTACTGGAAAACCATTAAAGAAAGATCTTAGAAAGTAATGATACACATTGCAGTTTCTGACTTGACAACCCTCACAAGATCATTCAACATAAAGTTGGAAAATTGTTGGTGCTATCAACTGTCTAACTTTCCAAGACCAATATATGTCAAAGGTACAATTAACAGTTCAATACGTCAAATGCAGTTATATTAAGCACTAATTTAATTATGCACTCTTGAGCATCAGACACACAGCTTATGTATCCCCGAATCCAAAAGATAGAAAACAGGGATATGGCACAGTTATTATCACTTGCACAGGGTGTTGTGTTGGGAGTGCAGGAAGCCTAGGCTGACACAAAAGGTTGGTGAGTGTGCGTGACTAAGAAATAGAAGCAGGCAAACAGTTGGATACACCAACAAATGGCCAGTGAGACAAAATGAGCAACTGTTGCATATGTGTCTGTAGGGGTCCTCCAGGTGAAATTGGTGTGTGACTGCATGAACAAAGCCACGTACTGTGCTTGCTGTACATCATGGTATGTCAAACAGGTGAGAACCATGCATGGTAGAGGTGGCAGTTCATCATTGTCCCCAACCATGAGAACTGTCTCTGCCAGGAGTCGCACTGGCAAATCCATGCCCATGGGTAGAGGCAGTGCTGCTACCTGAATGTGACTGATATCTGCTGAATTAGCTCCGTTTATGGGGATGTCCAGGACTATGACCCCATGTCTGCCTCATCTGGGTGTGGATATCACACTCACTGATGGAGCAGTGGAAGTACTGCCACTTTCTGAGGGTGATCAAGCAGGGCCATGTTGACTGGCAGCAGATGATGTGGTTGACATATGCCAACACGGATGCCGTTCCATCCCAGCAGACATTCCATTATAGACACCTCTTGTTCAATGTGTCATTCATCTAATCCAGTGAATCAGGAACACAGTACAGGCAGTCACTCATGTCAGACTATGCCACCTCTACAACCCTGAGCATTTGTCTGGAGCACCTATGGGACTGCACCTGTGCCTCCATGATTATCCTAAACATAAGTTGAGTGTTCTGTGAAGATACGCCTGCAACAGATGAATGACAGACAGCAGGACCCCTCTGAACACCCCCTGTAGCACCTCACCCACACTTTGTCTATGGACAGATTCAACAGGCAGTGAAGCTGCAGTAGCCATACTTCCCTGATCAATGGCCTCACCCTCCACCTGTCAAATATCTGTGGCCTCACTGGAATGGGTAGGCATAGGCCTACTGCCTGTGTCCAACGGAATTGCAATGGACAGCTATATGTAAATCTGAGTGTCAGAGTCAACCTCTGCACCCCCCCCCCCGACTGTGCCTCAGTTTGGCCACCATCATCATCTGAGTCTGCTGATACACTGACATCAGGTGGCAGAGGGTCCACACTCCCACTGTCATGATCACCTGTGATAAAAAGCAACAAACACATAGGTTCATGTTCATAGGTAAGTACTAGGCCATCTGCCCAAGGTCATTTATAAGCCTAGCCAGAATGTGTTGGCTTTTGCCACCCCCCCTAGATTAGTTCCCTGTGCCTCTGTCCAGCAGAGCCATTAGTTCCCTGCACCACTGTCCAGCAGAGCCACTGCAGTGATCCCCAGGTAAATTTTCTGTTTCCCATCCACCCATCAAGGTTTTTCTTGAAGAGTTTTAGTGAGGGGCTCTGCCTGATATATATTGGAATCCTGTTATAAAGCATGTGGAGTCTCTGTGACAGGAATCTATCCCTCCAGCATGTCCTAATTATTGCTGTGGTGAGGTTTATATCTCTAGAGCATGTCGCTCTCCAGGATTTTTTTTTTTTTAGTTGGAGCATGTCCATCAATTCTGGGTTAGACATGGCCTTGTATGTCAGGCAGAGATCACCTCTGAGTAAGCAGTATGCAACCGAGTACAGCTGAAGTTTCTTGAGTCAGGCTGCATAGGGCATCTGTTTGAGGCCAGTAATCCTCTTGGTGAGGTACTTTTGTGGTCTTTCCAGCTGTTGCAGGTGTCTTGTAAGGTACATCCCAAATGGGGTGTTGTATTCTATGATGGGTCTAATGAGTGATGAGTAGAGAGGCACAATAACCTCTTTTGTTCTAGATGTGAACCCTTTTGTGATTAGGTGGGCCACGTAGAAGGATTTTCTAACCACCTTGGCAACATGATTATCAAAGGAGAGATTACTATCTACTTGGGTCCCCAGATCCCTTATTACATTTTCTGTATTTAGGGGACTACCACCTATGTGGTAGTTCGCGGGTAATTTATTTTTTCTAAAAGGGATGACTATGCACATTTTGGCATTTAGCTTGAGGCCATGATTTTGACACCAGGTATCCGTCTCAGTGAGACCCTTCTGGAGAGTGTCTGTATCAGCCGGTGAATCAATTATGCACCCTAGTTTGCAGTCGTCTGTGAACTTGGTCAGCCATAGTCCTCCTATGCTTGCCTGTACCTCTGAGAAGTATATACTGAACAGGAGAGGTCCTAGGACTGAGCCCTGGGGATTCCACTTGTAACCGGTTTAGAGTCTGACATAGAGCCTGCAACTCTCTCCATGTGGGTTCTATCCATGAGCCAGTTGGCAACCCATCTCATGACGTAGGGGTTTATGTTCAAGCTGGTGAGCTTGTCTATAATACTAGAATTGGGAACGGTGTCAAAAGCCTTTGTGAGGTCTAGGTAGGCCGTATGGACCTCCTTTCCCTCATCTAATGCCTTGGTAACTGTCTCAAAGAAGTCCACCAGGTTTAGGGGGCATGATCTGCCCTTAACAAAGCCAAACTGGGTAGGGTCCAAGGTTTGGAGGTTTCCAATGTCTCTGTTAATAAGTTCTATGATGATGCGCTCCATAGCCTTGCAGACCAGGCTAGTCAGGCTTATAGGGCGATAGTTCCTGGGGTCCGTTGTGGCTCCACCTTTGTGGAGTGGGATAACTGTTGCTGTGCGCCACTCTGTGGGTATGTAGCCTGTAGAGAGGCTGAGTTTGAACAGTGTGTTTATGTGAGGGGTTAGTTCAGTTTGGAGCTCTTGTAAGACTCAGCCTGGGACACCGTCCAGTCCCATTGAAGCTGCGTTTTTGGCTTTGGCTAGGGCTGTTTTAACCTGTGTGTTGGTGATTGATGGGGCCCTACATTTTTCTGGTATGGTTATGGGCCCTTTAGGGGGTGAGAAGGGGGTGAAGTTTGCACTAAACCTGCCTGCCAGAATGTTGGCAATATCAGTCGGTTCAGTGTATTTTGTACCATTCTGCACTAACTCAGAGCAGATCTGAGAGTTTCCACTTAGGTTCTTGATATAGCTAAAGAACACTTTGTGGTTATCTTTGGAGTCACTGGCAATTTTTCTAGCATAGTTTCTTGCTGATACTGTTCAGGGATGTCTTTCCTTCTTGGTATTTTACTCTTTTCTGTACTAGTTTCCTCCTTCTGTTGTATAGCTTGTTTATGGCAGGGGTCCACCAAACTGTTTTTCTTTTCTTGGAGGAGTGAGTCTTGGTTTTACTTGGGATAGCACAATCCATGCATTCCTGCAGATGCACATAGAGTGCCTTTGTAAAGGTTTCAGCACCTTGGACAGCATTGTCCTTTAGCATGGGGGCTGTGAAACTTTCCACCTCGGTCTTAAGTATCATGAAGCTTGCTTTTGAAAAGTTTTTCACGGTGGTTTCCTTGATTGGGGGTGGGGGTGGAATGTGGATATCCAGAATGATTAGTCTATGGTCTGATCTAACCAGCGAGGGGTTGACCTCTGATGTGGGACACCAGTCGCCCATGTTGGTGATGACCAGATCCAATATGTATGGGTACCTTGGTTGGTTGGTATCTTCCAACATGAATACATTAATACCTACACTACTATACTGCAATATATGTTAACAAAGTAACAGCACTGTCACTATTGCAGACATTACAACAATACACACAACAGGCCTGACATCAACAGTACACAATATTTCTTTAAATTGTTCAGCAGTACTGACATAAAAATGCTCAGCTTACCATCTGGAGAAGAGATTCTCCTCTGTATTCCATACTGTCCTGGAAGAAGTTAAGCAGGAGGTAAGAGCAACAACATTAGAATTAACAGTAACACAGGGGGGTAATACCTTTACCCCTTTATATGTTCATTAAGTATACTTTCAACAAGAACATGGCTGTTAACTGAAACCTAAGCTAATAACTCTAGCAATTTTTAATCCCCACCAAAAAAATACATGTGACACAGAAGTAAGATATTAATTTCAATTGTTTTACTATACAACAATATTCAACTGTTGAGATACCAAAGACTACCTGGAAGCTCCTCCTGGGATGTACTTGCTGTCTTTGACACTGTTGCTCCCACATCCATGACGTGCTGTTCTGCACTCTCCTGTGAGCTGTCTTGATCCCTGATATTGGCCAGGAACTCTTTATAAGTGTTAGTGGTGGTTGCCCAGCAGTCCCTCCTCTGGTACCCATCTGGTCATGGCCCTCCATGCAGATGTGATCATGTCAGTGGCCCTGTGGCACACCTGCTCATTTGTCCTTCAGTGGCCTCCCACAGCATTCAAATCACAAACTATTTGTTATCATATTTGCATCCTACATGCCATATCTCCCCATCCCCTTTTCAACAGAAAAGCACCATGTTGCCTAAAGGCATCTACTATGACCTGGTTCTCAGCATCTGTGAAGGGAGATCTCAGAGGATTGACACACCTGGATGCCATACTCTTAGATGTCCTAAAAGACAACAGAAGACTAATACACATAAGTATCACATAAGTCCTGAATAATTGATTCCAGATAAAACAGAATAGGTCGCCACTCAGAATTATCCTCTGGAGAAACATACAACAGTCTACAAATGTGAAATATGGACAAAAGGCAGGATGCAAAACAAGTATAGTAACAAGAGCAACATATTCTTGTTTGTATTATAACAGTATCCCACCTTAGCCCCCCCCCCCCAACATGCACACACACAAAAGAACAGGAAAATGACACATTTTGCTAACAAACGATCTTTGAAATGCTAAAACTGCTATCCAAGGAAGTGTCCCTGAAACATTCGTATATATTTACCACACAGAATTCCATTTTCATGTATTGGAAACCATGTATACTTCTGAAATGGCTTGGTAGATATACCCATGCCATCAGTACACTTCTGACTAATGCATGTAGATAAAAGTGCAAAGGCCTTTACTTCAGATTTTTTTAAACACATTTAAGCATATGCAGTATGTAGCTGACCAAATGGAAGCATACCTTCTGAAGTTCAGTACTCTTCTGTACAGATATATCCTGAAGAAATAGCATTATCTGCTGTCTTGCCAACATGAATGAGTCTACTCACCATCAGTTTGCCTAGCTAGCTTTTTATATGGTGTAGATTCAGGGCTTTTAGCATGGTGAAGATGCAAATGAGGTGTGAACTCATTAGAATTGCTGAAACACAAAAATATGATATGTGTAGTAGCTGTAAACATGATGCAGGCACTCCCTCTTTGTTTGTTTTAATGGATTGCAACTATGAATGATTAGTGGGTGGGAGAAGGAAAACACAACAGCACTGTAGGCTGCCTTACTTCCACTGGGTGTGCCAGGTTAAATCTACAAAGCATTAGATGTAAGGTTGGAAAAGTAAGTAAGCAGCACACACATCACAGGTTGTGTTCCTTAACATCTAACCTGCCCTTCATTTGTTGGCAATGGCATATGATATTATTTCCACTTAATATCCTCACACATTTTAAGGCCAATGATATAGAATGGCTTACATACTGCACATCTCAAATTACTGCTTAGATGAATGAAGAATGGCCAGCAAACACAATAATGCAAGGCAGAACTGTATATTTGCAAGCAATATTTATGGCAGGTTGTGTGAACACTAGGTGCACTACATCCACAACAAATACATGTCGAATAACACTTGTACAGTTTGATATCAGTGTAGATGCTGTTGTAGTTGGTTGCGTGCATATTGACTTAAGTTATTTGCTGAAAAGCTATTTGTGTGGCAAAGAGGGGGGTAAGGCACCCATTTCATGTTCTGAAGGTGCATTGGAGTGAGAGTTCAAATCCAGACCTATGTAAAAATATCTCATGTGTACTAACATTTTCTAGTGTTTATGTCATAGATTGCTTTTTTCTCAATTCAACTACCTCTCCCTTTTCTTTATTTTTTTTTTATTGGCCAGTGAATGAATGTCAGGTTTGACTATGCTTATCTTTTTTTTGTGTGAAGCACAGCAGGGTGTACACTGAACAACTGGTCCACCCAGGCAGCAGACAGGACCAGGCAGCCAAAAATAGAAACTATACTATTGGGCATCATTCAAACCTACTAAGTGATGTTGTGCTATGGTTAACAGAGAGAACTTAATAATTAGTAAAATAGGAATGTCATGCAACTAGTCCTGTGGAAACAGATGTAAGTATAGGGCTGGAGCACAGATGGCCTTGGTCCTAGTACAGTATATGCAACTTTTGTTTTGCTGTTGCGACATTGCAGTTTATAAGAATTAACTGCAACATAGACAAGTGCTTCCTCAGCCTTCTTTTGCAAACAGGTGTAAGTGTAGGAATGCCATACACATGGTCCTGGGTTTGAATACAGCATATTCCATACAGTTTTACTGTTGTTCCATTTCCAGTTATAGTCACTCTCACTTATAACACTTGGCATAATGGAGCTGATATAAATTATATGTAAGAGGGCTGATATACTATTATTGTGTCAGTCATTTCTGCAGATATCTATGTATTACCACATTTATTACCAGATGTATGATTGTGGATATACTGTATACTATATTCCTGTAAGTATAGTTCTGCTATCTGGACTGGCATGGCCTTCATATTTGCCTAACACACCCACACAACTGCCTGTACATCCAATAACCTTGAAATTGCAAATGCAGTAATGTAATGTCTCACTTCTTGGCACTGTTGCTCTCTGCTTACCATTGTGCAAATGTGGTACTCAGAGGTGCCCAGTGCCAAGCACTGTGTTTGCGCAATGGTAAGCAGAGTGTAACAGTTTCAAACATTGTGCACATTCCAAGTATACATAAAAACTGGAATTGGCAGGAAACCATTGTTATCTATTGCTCTTGATCCATAGACATGACAGGTGATTGTAGAGAAGGTGTCAGGTTTAGGGCAAAGAGATGGGGTGTCCAGGAGTCCAAGATTTCTATTGGACTCCTATTTAAGAAGCACAATGCTAGGCTTCTGCAGAAGGACTATTCTGGCTCCCAGTATGTCAGAAGCTTGCAATAGTTTAGCCCAGGCTGTAACCAGTGCCACTGGTATCCTGCATCCTGGTGACCAATGTAGGTATCATTAAAATGACCTACAGAGGATGAAGAGGGATACCCTTGACCATTGGCTCAGGGAATTTAGGACTGCGGACAGCTCACACCTGTGTAAATATCAACTGTAGAGAGTACTTGTAAGACTTAAAAGCTGAATATAGGCAAGACTTGTATTCATAATGGTATTCTGTTCTTTTCTGTTCTGTTTTTTTTCCACAGCTGCCAATGACCTGGAGATGTGTCCATATGTAGAATGTAGTTTTCAGTCTATCCTTATCCTTTCCATTTTACTACTGTATTCTTCCAAGAATCTCGAATGATTACAATTCTCTTTTACAGCTATCCAGAGCAGCTGTATGTGCCTTCCTTGTTTGTATCTGCTCCCGGTATGATTCTTGTTTTGTGATGGCCTGCCTTCAGCTGGTTACAGTGAGGTGTTCTATCTCTTAGCTAAGTTTCTTTTGTGGTTTGTTTCTTTCTTCTAGCCTTGCAGGTCCTACACTGTGATTACCCAGCATGTCTGCATTCATATACTTTCACTCAACTGCGCAATGCTAGCATTGTTTCTAACTTCCTTCTTCTCCCCTTTTGTTGTACTATGGTGAACTGCCATCTTCTGCTGCTGCCACTGATATGAGACAGGGCCAAGACTTATCCTCAACTTATGACTCCAAAAGAGTTTTCTTTTCAGTGAGTCAGGTTCTGCCTCAGGTTTCTGAGTGCTGCTGTTATACCTGATGACCCTTTGTATTTGTCATTTTTCATTCTCAGTTGAAAGGAAGTACCATACTTTCCTGGCTCTGTGGCACAGAGTGATAAAGCTATGATTGGTCCTCAGATGCCCTGAGTTTGGCTAGTGGTTTGGGTGCTAGAAGTGCTTAGAGTGTGGAAGGATGAAAAAAAGAGCCTTTTTGCTCACTCATCCTAGGGGTAGAGAGTGGATGTTTCCCAGTGCCAATTGCTTCTATTCATGTGGGTGCTTGCACAACAGCAACAAGATCCATTACTGGGAGAATGTGTACTTGTTCTCAAGCCATTGTAGAAAACCTTTGGGACATTTGTGTGGTAGTATGCATGCATCCAGAGAGGTCACTATAGTGATGCTGGTGCTCAAATCGGCCATAATGTGGTGGGAGTAAGGGGCATAACAGGCATGCCTGTATGCCCAGTGCTCTCAGTGATCGATGGCTGCAAGAGAGGCAGCAGCATAAGTTGTTCCCTATCCTGGAGAAAATTAGCATCCATCCAGAAACACATACAGCCCCAGTCTGAGAGAGTAAGTTCAGACCCTTAGTCTGTTGAGATGAGAATCTACATGTAAACCTGACAGAAGAAACTGAGAATTAGAATGTTACAAACTCCTCCATGGCTGCCTAGATGGCAGTCCCCTGCTGCTGGCTCACATTTGGGTGTGGGTAATGACTGCTGTATTTCCCCGAAAAAAGTCATCTTTTTCTTATTGCTGCTTCTAGGGGACATTTGTTTGCAGAAAATGTATATGGATGGCAAAACATCTGACACAGTGGTTCTCTGCTTCTTTGTCCCCTGTAAGTGCTATGCATTTTCTCTAGGATGTAGTCTAGTTGCTATGGGTGGGATGAGCGCTTACAAGATAACCATACCAATGAATGGTAGCAGGAAGATACACAATACATTCCCAATTCATTCTAAAGTTAATTAAATTTCTATTTCCGTATTTGCTTGCCTGTGGGTCCATTTCTGGATAGCTCAATCTTGTTTAGAGACATTCTTGCCATAGACTGTGCTAGTTGTTTTTCAGTTCTGGTCATTATTTGCTTGTTATCACTGATCTCTCCCTCTATGACATTCAGGAAGCTTTGCTATTTGTCCATTGCTCCGTCTAGGAAGTATTTTTCCATCAATAGTTAGGTCCTTGCCTTTGCTTCTAATTTGTAGAATTCAGTGAAAAACTGTCTGGTCTGCAGCCCTTTTTTACTTCATTTTAATAATTCCTATTTAGATTTTCTTAAAAATGGAACTAAATAAATAGTCCAGTTTCAACACATCTTCTTTACTTGATGTCATAATCCCAACTTTCCAACCTCATTTTAGATATATAACTGAGATTAGAGTTCTTGAAACAACTATACACAATGGCTCAAACTTAGTACCAAACAGGAAATCAAGTGCACATTACAAATGTACAGTCAGTAACAAAAATAATTATCTCCACAACTCAGAAACTGAAACGTCAATACTCACTGTATAAAACCAGTCTTGAATATCGCAAAGTATACCACTGGCTCCCCAAATAATCAAAAGAACCTTATTACACAACTAAGCACTTTTATTCCTCATTAAACAGGGCTTCATCATGAAATCCCATTTAATGAGGGATGAAAGCGCTTTGTTTTCTTGAAACAACTGTCTAACCTTGTTTATGTTCCTAGCAATCCTTGCCTTGCTACCCAAAATCTCTTTTATCATCAACCCTTGCTTACATATCTTAATTGTGTTTGTGATTCAGTTTCCAGTTCTTTTTCCTTTCCCCTATCAAAAGACCATCAATATATATTTTTAATTTCCATCTACATTAATATTATTATTTCTAATTCTACCTGCAGATTCCTGTCTTCATTCTTTAACTGTAATTAGCAGAGCAAATATGTCTTTGCATTGCAAGTACTGCTTCCTTGAACTATTTTGTAATATATTTTGCTGCATTCTATTTATGACTTATATTTCCAGCCATTTCACACTTGTAGTTATGTTCTCACCATCCCATTAGACATGTCAGAACTTCTCCTTGTCTTTTTTTTATTATTTCCAGCAGTTCCTGACCTAACACATTCTTAAGAATCATTGGATGAATCATTTGATGGACTTTCCCTTGCCATTTATTACATCACCTCTATTGTCTCTCCCGAGTCACCTTGTTCAAATGTTGCATACTTTCAATCGCAAGAGAGTGGGCAAAATAGCACACTGTTCAGAATTCCTGTCCTTTCAAATCCACCATCCTTAAGTCCCAAAAATCCATACAATATGTTGTCCTTTCTAACGCGTATCTCTTGTCAAGGCACCTGTACCCCCAAATGTCTATGCTCCACTTTGCATAGCTGCAATAAGTCTTTCTCTCATTGAGCAGTGGAGCTCCTTTTTGCTAAAATATTTTTTCTAACATGGTCAGTGGGTGTGCTGAAATTAGTCCTGCTATGTCAATCTCCTCTCCAGCTTCAGCATCTTTTGAAATAAAGTATTATATGGACCTTGCAACACATGAAGCACCTCTGAAATCAGGAGAAATATAAACTTAAGTGCTTCCATAGAGAGAGCGACCTAATCTTAACAGTACCTAGGGGTGCTTAACAAGATGGCAAAAGGCACCCAAGCAATGTTAAGATGAGTCTTGCACCAGGGGACTAGCAGCCAACAGTGTCTGCTGGCAAAGAATGGTGACAAAAGGTAAGCAACTGTTAAAAACTGTTAGAGCTATACTCTGCCATAATTAGAAACAAGAAGTGTGGCACAGTATTAAGGTTGGAAGAACAAAACATATCTAAACGCATTTAAAGGCATTAGTTGTAGCACTTTGTTGCTGCCTAGTTTATTTCTCCTTTCAGCTGTCACTAATTTTACAGAACATCCCTGATTTTGACTCATATTTTTGCCCTTCCACTGACAAAAGTTTTGATTTTTTCTTAAATCATTTAAAGATAACAGTCAATTATAAATGCCAAAGCAGGCAGATATAAAAGTTTCATTTTTCAAAAAAATGAGTATTGGTATAAACCTGTTGGTCTATTACAATTTTAAGTGAATTACAGCACTGTTTAAAAACTGTCACTGATTCTAATCTCTTGTCTGCATATTATTTTTGGATTTGTCCAAAATTTTTATGCGAAGAAGTTGAGTTATGCCGGTGTCTTTTTGACCATGCTAAATGCTTTATTGGTTTTCAAATCCAGGAAAACAAGTGACACTCAGACTTTCTCTTTATATTCTTTTTTTTACCTGCAACTGGTAGCAAAGAATTATGACCAAGCTACCAATCAAAATATTTTATTATGTATTCTTGACAAGAATGTTATGATTTTCTCTTGAGATAAAGGCATCTCAAACCAAAATAATGGCTGTTTAGGTCTTGAAGACATAAGATCAGAGACACAATCAAACTCCTCTGAGTTATTCCTCTTCATTACTTAGATGTTACCTAACTTGAGTGTCACCACTTTTAACCTGTTTATTCAGTTTAACAACATACCATCTTGACTTTAAGTGAGCTCCTCTGCATTTGTACTTCTTTTATTGGAATACTGTATCTACCCCATTATTTCCATATGATCTTAAGTGTCTGGGGAAAATCCAGATAAAAGATTGATCCAACGTTTTTACCTTTGGTTTGGTTCCCTACAGTAAAATGATGCTGTCATTGATTCTGGTAATCCTTTGCAATATATTGTTTCTTCACTGGGCATAAATACTATTATATATTTCAAGTAACCAATGAAACTTTATCCATCTTATCTCCCCTAATCCTCTCACACCTATAATTCTCCTGTAAGTTCCTAGAGTCTTCCACATTCCCGTGTCACTGAGTCAGGCCCCTCTCTCTCAATTGGCCCAGTAAAATAGGAGATATTCTGACATGTAACACAAACCTCATTCTCATTCCACCTATCACCAGGCCCACAATGATTGAAAAACTGTTTATTCCTGTAGTCCCTCCTATAAACAACTTATTTTTACTTTTATATCATGTCTGGGTTTATCATCTCATATCCACCAACTTCACTAGGATTCCCAAGACTTTTATACTTCTCCCTCTCTGTTCTTGCTCAAAACCAGGATAAACTATATCCCTCAATGTGAACAAGTACCTTTTCATTCCTTATACCGCCTTGCTCTCCCTTCTTCACTTGCTTCCTTTCTGCTATCTAATCCTCTTCCATGAAGTTCTCTATAAATATAAATTTATAAGTAAATATAAAAGTATAAATACCATAAGCCTGCTTTCCCTCACTTCTTATTGTAGATCTTATTTGTATTAAACTAACTCACCTTTAATTTCTCTACAAACTGTCTAAAATTTCTCTATATATTAAATGATTGTCATGTGCCTTGTATTGATTTTTAACCAATGTTGTTACATTATGTCTAATTTTTCAAAATTTAAACTGCACATGTTTTTGTTAATTTTTGAAGATTGTAAAATTATTGTTCTTAGGCATTTTTTTTTATTATTTGGAGCATTTCTCCCTGGGCCTCCGCTGAAAATTGGCTTCTACCCAGTTTGACTTTCCCAGTCATCAAATGTCAATAAATAAATAAATTCTACTTCTGCTACCCCCATATCATACTTGTAATACCCTCTTCACTTTAAACAATGCCTGCTTACTCATGGCTTAAAGACTAAATACTACCATAGTTATGCACCAGTGATGAACTAGTGATTGCCATCTCAGTACTCATTTCTATTCCATTTCCCCCCACTCTTATCTTGATATATTCTATTTCCCTTCATGCATTACCTACATTCTAGCCTCAACTATTTTAATTCCTTAACCTTCTAATGTCCTTTCTGTATATTCTTAAACTATCCTTTATCTATTCCAGAATTTATGACTGAAATTTACTACCAAGTTCTCCTGCCAGAAAGAGTATATGGCTTTTATGACCTATTGCTTATTCTGTTATATATTTTTTATGAATCATTATGTAACATACATATTAGGAACTCTCTTCTATCGTATATAATGTATGGTCAACTTTATTGCTTGCCTTATATTTTGCTTATTTTCTTTTACTGCATTCACAAGTTGTACTACTTTTCATTGTCTTCATATTTGTAACCATTGTTTGATTTTTTAATTCTGTTTAATGTATACTGTGGACGTTTTCTCCCTTGGCATCCGCTAAAAATGGGCTCATATCCAGATAGACTTTCCCAGTAATCAAATGTCAAATAAATAAATAAAAAAAATCGCAGTGCTACTAAAACCACTCTCTTGTGAAATCAGTTGTTTATCTTCACCCTTGAATTTTTCTTATAAACTTTCTATCCACTATATGTCAGGATTTGAATATGTACCTCTGGACAATAGCCCATTACTGAATAAATCATCTTTTGTCTGCTTAATCAAGTAACTTGCAATCTCCCTTTCTGCATGGGTAGTAGTTTCCCTGAAGGTCCTGATACTGGTAATTGAAAGAGGTATTAGGTTTACAACAAAAATATTTACACATTGGACTGCTTCTCCAAAGACTTTCACAATAAACACTTATGAATCTTCTTTTAATATCAGTCAGTCCTAACAAGATTCCTTGTTCTGTTTAACAATCCTCTATCCAAGCTTTTGTTGGGAAACCTGCTAGAGGATAAGCAGTCCATCCCTATAAACTGTTCATTGCACTTAACTCTAATGATTCTAACACTTATTTTGTGTTCTTTGTATCCAACATATTTTCATTTGCTTTCCAGTTCACTCAAGAAGAATGAGCCAACACCCCATCCTGCCCACCTTCAAACCCCTTCTGAGCTGGAAGTCCTAATTATACCTTTCAACTGTTCAGATTTTTGTACAATGTCTAGATTTTTGTTTCATGCTTTTGGTCTGTTCCTCATAACATTTGTGGTTTTCTGGAAGATCGCTGAGGACTGACGTCACTAAAAATGACAGACACTTGAGTTTCAGACTACATATCCTTCAGAAAATGCATGCTAACAGAAATCCTCTTATTCTACCAATTTTCTAAGTTTATAAGAGCAATATTTAAAATCTGCCCTATTTTTGGGCCATTGTCTCTCCATTATTTGAGGCTTATACCAGATGTTTTGAGCTAAGATGTTAAGAAGTATGGTCCTAATTAAACTTATGATTAAAACAATATAAATTTGCAGAGAGATATGTATGCATTACAGCATTATGCATGGCTATATTTATTTATTTAAGTTTAGTAACATGGATATTTATCCAGAGTTATTGTGCTGATCCCAAAGGACTCATTTTGCCACATCCCAGTGGAAGAACAAATCAAACACAAATACTGTAATTTGCATTACATTTAGCAGAAGATATATAACATTGTTATAAGTGTTTGCAATGTTTATAATGCAAACATGTGTCATTGATCTTTCAGCTATTACACTGATTAAGGAACATTATATGTTTTACATATCTTGCAATATTTAAGCTAAGAAATATTGGAAGCAGACATTTGTCATTACATGGTGTACAAATGTACTTATGATGTTATATAGCAAGTTCATATAATGGCCAGTCTGAGTGTGAGATGAAGAAGAAGATGGAGTCATTCAGGTTGTATGCAGTTATGTAAACATTCAGTTTTTAATTTATACAGACCTTAGCAGGTAGAAGCACTATATTTTTGTTTATACATGTAAATAAAATATTTCACATTTTTATAACACAACGAAGAATGTAGCCAAACAAAAACTAAAAAAATCACAATGGCAGAAAAGGCAACAACTGAAAAACGCTCGGAAAAAGTCACAGCAATAGCGTATAATTAGTTTAATATCCGCTTTCGTCACTAAAACTTCATCAGAAAACAATGAACATAAGCACAGCTAGTCTTAAATAGATCAATCAATTAATACGTCACATGATTAAATGCATAAAACTTTGAAATTTAAACACATATAGGCAAACATATGCAAATGTAGAAAAACACAAATGAATAATGAATTTACACCATTAAAATAAAAATATGAATAAAAAATGAAATAAGTAATAAAAATAAATAGTAGTAATTAATCTAACAAACTATTAGTGTTGTTATATTTTGAAATGGTCAATTTACGCTGTTTTAAAAAACATTTCACATTGACTGTTCCATTTAAACCTGGTGGGTTGTCTGAAAACAATCTAACCTGCCATAATGTTTCTCGCTGTTCGACATAATTTTTAAAGTCCCCTGCTCTTTTGTCATTTCTACAAATCTCTAAAACAGTAAACAGAAATTTCTTAAAGTTAATACAAGACGATGAATGTCTATATAGAGCGTTGTTAGAATTTTTTATCTTAATGGCATAAAGGTGCTCTTTAATACGCTCACCCAGGCTTCTTGTGGTCATACCCACATAGAAAGCTGGGCAGACAGAGCAAAAAGCAATATAGACAAGCCCACGGCTTGTACAGTCAACATATCCAGGTACTTCTAAGATTTTTTCAGAGGTGATAACATTTATACATGGTCCCTCGGAAATAAAACGACAAACTGTACAGTTATTACATCGAAACATTCCTTTCTTATTAGCTGTTGAAACCAAACTAACAGTACTATGTCTTTCTAAAATCATTTTTAATGTATTATTTTTACGAAACACAAAGTTGGGTTTTGCACCAACAACTTTAAAAATATCTTGATTTCCTTGAATGACTTTCCAGTTTTGTTCCATAATGGATCTTAACTGAAAACAGTCAGAGCTCATGTCAAAGGAACAATAATGATTGGACATGTTACTGTTGCTTGACTGAATTTCAGCAACGTTGTTTTTAACAATACCCTTAGATAATATAGGGGGAAAAAAAGTCGCCCTTTTGTTATAAATCTCCTGTCCAGTGTCCTTTAGGAACTTTTCATCATGTCCTCTTTGTACAAATAACTGGACAATGTAATGAAATTCATTTATGACATCAGTCTCCCTGGTAGTCATGCGGCTAGTTCTTATGAACTGTCCCCTTGGAATGTTTTTGATGATAAATTTGGGATGACCACTGGTGTAATGTAGGTACCCGTTAGTGAAAGTTCTCTTTCTATGTATTTTGCTTTGAAAAACATTGTCAATAATATCCCACCAAACATGTACATCTAAGTAACATACAGATAGTCCAACGTCACCAGGCGTGAATTTGAGAAACCCTGACAAAGTGTTTGTTTCATGTATAAAACAATCCACAGTTTCCTTATTTCCCTCAATAACAAAAATTAAATCATCAATGTACCTACCGAAAAAAACTATATTAAAATGTGCCTGCAGGATGGGTAAAAATTCCCCCTCCCACCATGTCATAACCAGATTGGCGTAGGCTGGTGCTGCTGGGGAACCCATCGCTACTCCACGTTTTTGTCTATAATATGTATTATTAAAAAGAAAAAAATTATTTTCCAAAATAATGTCGAAAAACCTACAAACTAATAAAATTTGTGAATTGTTGAAAAATTTTCCTTTTGTTAAAAAACTACGTACCGCCTCTACCCCTTTGTCATGGGGAATACAAGTGTATAAAGAGTTGACGTCTAGGGTAAAAATAATGTGTTTGGAAGGTTCAAAAATACAACTCTCATTAAAGGTTCTCATCTTTTCCAGAAAGTGCCAGGAATCCTTGATGAAAGATGCCTGATGTTCAAGTAATGGACCTAAAAGAGCATCGATCACTAAAGAAATTCCTTCAGTGACTGAATGAGGTGATGAAACGATAGGACGTAAAGGAGGATTTAAAACGTCCTTGTGGGTTTTGGGAATCCCAAAAATAATACCTATCTTAGGGTTGTCAACCACACAAAAGTTATATAAATTAAAACTAATTTCACCACACATTAAGGCATCATATAAGTGTGAGTGCACTGTACTGAAACGTTTCAAAATCTCAAAAAACGCAATCGGTTCATATTCACAATTGTTCCCAAGAACTTCTAGCATCTTCTGGTTGTACCCCTCGTGGTCCATAACAACAATGTTTGAACCTTTGTCACTTTTCATAAATCTAAGTGACGTAGTTAAATTTTTTAAATGCTGTAAAGCCTTCCTTTCTGCATAATTTAAATTATCATGAAAAAAATTCTTCCTTTTGAACAACGAACTAACATCGTTAATACATAACTGCTCGTACGCTTTAATAGTGTAATGTAAGTTAGGTATATAACTGGACGGTTTATTAAGTGCCTTAGTGTTATCAGACAAATCATGCAGTAAATAAGACAAATTTAGTTTTCTTGTAAATTTCTTAATGTCAATAATAGTTCTTCCGTAGTTAGCTCTTTGGGTGGGTATAAAATTTAAACCGTATTTTAACACAGACATTTCTACAGTAGAAAAAGAAATCTCAGTTAAGTTAATAATGCCAAAGTCATCCAAAGTGTTGCTTAAGCCTCGTCCCCCGACGAACTCGACCCCAAAAAAGTCCTACTTCTTGTAAGTACATTGCTTTTACTAGTGTTATTTGACCCGTTCTTCTTAGAAGGGCCGTCAGCAACTACAGTCATACATTTATCTTTACCAGTCCTGTTGATAGTCCCAGGATCCACAAATTTATCAGTAGAATTACCAAGTTGTTGGTTAATGGTAGTAATAACATCATTATCTGATGTCTCATCAGATGAATTCCCTAAATTTGAAGAACTCGTAGCTGTTGTTAAGGGAGGAAAAGAAACTTCATATTTAGAACCACTGCTCTTCAAAAATGCTGATGGGTTCTTAGCGCTATCAAAAGAGCGCTGAAGTGGTAATGCACCAGAGTATTTGTGCTGATTGTTAAAGTTAGACCTTGACTGTTGCGACGTGGAGTTACGAAAGCTAGGTGCAAAGTGATTGTAGGCAGTTTTGTTATCATACACAGCAATGTCTCAGTCAAGTTTTGACCGTTTCCTATTCGTGACTTCATTGACATGAAGTTCAAGTTCATTAGTTAAAAAACCAAGGGTTGATTTAAATTGGTCCCCAGAAAGCCGGTTCTTGATAAAAGCCTCAGCTTCCCTAATGTCTTTTGTTAATAAAGACATCTTGTGAACATTGTTGTCAATAAGTAACTTAAGGAAACGAATACCAGCCTCGTTAAAAAAATTCAGTCAGTGTGCTAAACATCGGGTGTCCCAAATTAATCCCGTTTGGGCATTTAAAAAAACGGAGACCCTTAGGAACCACACCAAGGTCAATACATTTTAAAAAATAGTGATTTTCGATTTCCAAAGATTTGTACCTTCTTAGTAGTTTTAACAACAGTTCCCGTTGAGTGTTGATCTCCCTGCTGTTAATGTCCGTTGAATCACAATTTACTCTATGGAACGGGTTGCTTTCCCTGTTAAGCAACTGAATGCAGCTGGCGTTGTCAGCAAGGTTGACGCTGAAAGGATTACTCAGTTTCCCAGTCGGGCAGCCAAACTTCCCACTTGGAGACTTACTTAAGTCAATGACCGTATCCAACTCGTCACTAGTTCCAGCAGGACTGGAGACATGCATCTCATCATCAGAAGCGTTCGCTTTAGCCACTAAAAATTTTAACGAAGATTGTATGTCCAAAAGGGTAGCAATAAGTAGTCCGCTGGCTTTGTCAGCCCCAGAATTCGGCGTAGCATGCACCGACAAATTTAAGAGTGTATCGTCAGCAATTTCTGCCATAGTTAGGCCGAACCAAACCACAACGAAGAATGTAGCCAAACAAAAACTAAAAAAATCACAATGGCAGAAAAGGCAACAACTGAAAAACGCTCGGAAAAAGTCACAGCAATAGCGTATTTTATAACATGTAAACATGCTGTATTTTCTCATGGTGTGTACATCCCCCATTGATGTTTTAATGGTATATTACCTGCCATATCATGTCGGCTGGCAGGTGTCATACTGCTACTTAATGCACCACAGTGATAACCCTGTGAATGAAAATCCCCATCACACCTGAATTCAAAGATGTAACATATAAAATGAAGGGAAATCCCAACCTTAATAGCACACAACAAGGAAGTGTTCTAACTGTAACTCAGCTGACCTATGTCAGTTCAGTGGCATGAGTGCTGCATGGTTGGGTCATGGGGGATGGATATGAACAGCTTTTATTGGCTTGCCTAATATTGGTGGAGAGAGTCAGGTCAGATTCATCACCTGGGTAACATCTTCATAGAGAGTTCATAGATTAATATTAGGCTAATTACCCTTGTGGGTCATTTTAAGCCTAGTCAATTAATCCATGTGAGAATCAAACACTGCATCTTGTGTTTGTAAGGTAAATATCTTAACCATTATGCCAACCTCCCTCTTCTAGTAGAAGCAGTCATGGAAAAGAGGTCCGTAGAGTGCATACTGCTATGTATTGCAACTCAGTTAGCATATCAAGTTAGGCACACAAACTTCCATATGGTCTGGTAGCATTGTGGAGTGCAAGCAAACTGCCAATGGGAAAGAGCTACAGAGGTAGCTACCTCTGCAGGATCAGTTAAATGTCCTACATTTGACATTCACTTCTATAGTAATGAATACGTTAATCATACTTCATAATAGGGAGTACGTGGGCTGTAGGGATTTTGTTTAGTCAGTGTATGCTTGCCTCTCTCCTCATCAGAATAAACAGGATGACTGAGTACTTGTAGTGGAGCCATTGGGCAAAGTGCTGATTGGAAGAGTTGGGGAGAACAGCAGCAAATAACCCCCCACCTATTTTTTATTAGACTTTCATGAAAACACATTAACAGTGTGAATGCTAGACATACAGAGTATGTCAGCAGAAAAAAAATGTAAACTGTTCAGATTTGTTTGAAAAACATGCTAAACAACACAATCAATGGCTTATACAAGGCTATTTGTGGTATGTAACAATAAAAGCATGTCTGTAATGATAAGATGTATAACAACAAATTTCTCAGAATAATACACAGTGTATGTAGCATTGTGATTACACTCTGAATTGAATGAAAAGACAACTTTGTTAAGCACCATTCAGTACTATTAAGCTCCTGTTTTGCAGATCACCATAACAATGTTTATTAGGGAGTAATGGCCTAAGAATTTTGACAGCTTTAAAAGCTGTTACACACTGTATACTCTCTGTCTCTCTCTCTCTCTCTCTCTCTCTCTCACACACACACACACACACACACACAAAACTGTGGCAGAATGAAGTCTCTTAACAGTTTTTAAAGCAGTTTAATCATCAGATGGACACTTTGTTTCCACCTGCTGTTTGAATAGCTGCACTAAGTATTTTACTGCACTCAAAGTTGTAAAGCTCTGTACTCCTACACATTTTTAGAGTGAATGGTAGCACATGGAGTAGATAATGCTCCACAAACCTCAAAGAATAATGACTGGACACTCTGATCCTAACCAACTGTTATATATTCTCATTATGAATGTTAAGATTCACCTCTCAAGCTAAGCTTGACTTCAGTCTTTAGGTGACTTTCTCGACATCCATGCCTCTAACACACGGTATATTGGTTATTACCAAAGTCATGATCATTATACCTCTATGTCATGTCCTCACATATAAAATACATTTCTATCATAACCAAAGTATAAACAGACCCGCACAGTGTTATCTTCATATATTTTACTTCACTACATATTAGTCTAAACTGAGGAAAATAATTCTAAAACAAAGACAAAAATGGCAATAAATAACATGTTTATTATACTATAGCATATAACATGACAGCAAATATTTTTTTTCTAAGAAAACAGTATTATGTTTGGTTTCATGTTTTAAAAACACAAACATTTATTTAAAATAGGTGGTCTTGTTTAGCTTAAAAAAATAACAAAGGCACATTTTGCGTGAATCAAATGGCAAAAATATGGTACACCTGAATGACTAGATAAGACTATTGGTAATATAAAGTAGTAAAGGAACAACTCTGCTGCCACTTGAAACATTAGAGCAAATTTCAAAGAATAGTACATTATGACCTCACCCATGAAATGTACTACAATGCTGATGTCAATTATAAATGGACATACATAACTTCTTCATTTGAAGTACTTATTTTATGTTAGTAAATTGATCTAAGATATTTACCCAGTCTCCATTTTACATTCACTGAGAGATCAAGAAGCAGACTGCTGTTAATATATTTGTGGTCCATGTGTTTTATCTACTTGTTCTGAGAATCCTATATACTTTAACATGGATACATTAGTTATTAGTCTATATATCTCACTTTTGGTTTGTCTCACACACCTATCTTTTCTGTTCTTTAGAAATATTTCCTTACAGTCTGCACAATGGGGTGATCTTACCTATACTAAGCAATTTCATTTTTGTGTCATTACTGGGACTATTCAGCACTTTCTACCTAAATAATATGAATAGAAATATGTGAGTGTCTTGAATTGCTCAGCCCTAAAGGAAATACAGTGAGAAATATTAAATATCAATATGGGTGGGTGTATTAAATGCAGGTATGATTCTTGTCTTGACTGGAATCCTACCTCCACTCAGAATTATGCCTAATTGCAAAGAAAAAAGACATGGCTTAAACAATTTGCTAAGTTTTTTGTTATATTTTAGCAGAAGTCCATTATGTTTGTTTAGGATGAAATGGTAGACAGATTAACCTGCTGTCTTCCCATGGCTTTATCATACTGCCTAAGGCCCTGCAAGGCCTTTTCTACCCTGATAATGCCATTGTTTAGGTGGAGTATGACTACTGGACATTGTGGCATAGCAGATAATAATGGTGCAGTAAAGTCCAAATCAATCGACATCAGTACTGGTTTTCTTAATGACAGAATTCTTAATAACAAACTACCAGATCTTGAGACCCTCCTGCAAAATGAACATATCCATATTGATGCTGCAACTGATTTTTGGTTTATTGTAAGTATAGCACTTGGTCTTTGCCTTGATTAGCAGGCCTATGTTGGCATTTTCATATTTGTCAAAAAGCTTATCACCTCTAAGCAGATTACCCAAGATCCTCAAACAAAACTCCTATGACTCCAATCTACTTTAAATAAAACTAAACCAAATTGTCTAGTTATTCTCTGGTATATGGTGCCCTTTATGTCTCCAGGTCATTGTAAGGAATTCCTGAATGTACTTCCTGAAATATTCATAATGAAAAATGCTTCTTAAATGTGTGATTTAACTACTCACTGATAAACTATTCCACCTATACTTCAAAAGCTGGGTAGGCCCAAATCATCCTGGACTTAATATTTGATAATTCCTTAGAACAATTATTTAACCAACCCACTAGGAAGTAAAATGTTTTAGACCTTGTTCTTACCTAAGCTTGTGCACCATGTCTATAATACCCCATCCTTTTTATAAATCAGATAATGCCACCCCCCCCCCACACACACACACACTAAACTGATACAAATGTAAGGACTTAACATGAATAAATCTACTCAAATTCTATGATGAGCTAACAAGATTTTCTTGTAGTATCACCAGTCGTCCCCCCCCAATGTGGCCACTGCTGTTTCTTATGCAACAAAGCTCTACTCCAACATGGAAAAGAGTTTAGATCCGACAGTCCTCACAAGAGACAAATATACCGGGAAGTTCAAAACTGAACCACTATGGTAGTTTACAGATTTAAATAAGCTCAATAACAAAAAGGAAAGAAAAAAACTTTTAAAGTGCTGTAATAAATCAATCTAAATCGACCAACATTAAAGCCTCCATCTAACGGCTTAACAATGAATTAAAAGTGACCATTAGGAATAATAAAGTTAAGCACACAATGGAACTAGCATCTGCAACCAAAGACAATTATAATTCCTTCATTAATTACATCAGAAAATTAAGAGTCAATAACCTGCAGTGTTCTGAAGTAATCTAAAGTAGCACCCCCAGACCCAAAAGGTATATCAAATGTACTAGCAGATACATTTAGTGAGTGCAAACTTTACCAATGAAACAGTCATCAAAATTTTGCAAATATGTGAAGCCAGACACCACCTAAGACCTTAAAGGAGAATGGTCTAAATGTGCTCTCAAATGCCAAAGACCAAACCTAAAGAGTGTCAAACACACCATTGTGGAAGCCCTCCTAAAATTATTTAACTTAATCTTAACTACAAGCTATATCCCTGAAATGTAGAAAACTCCCTCCTCCAAAGTACCTCCAACACATTTCCTGGGAACTACAGACCCATCAATCTAACTAGTCTAATCTGCAAGGCAAGGGCGCACATTATATCTGACTTCATAAACTATGATATCATAAATTTTATCCACCTTTGTCCTCAGGTGGTTGATTTTGTTAAATGAACCACCTATATGCATAACTTGTTGAAATTCTTTGAGAAGATTAAAAAGGATGTAAATAGTGGTTATTCAGAACACACATCCTAACTGGATTTGGCAAAGGGATTAGACACTATCCATTATTCTGTTATTGGAAGTAAACTACAAAACCCAAACATAGAACCGTACATGTTAATGTGGATAGCAATCTGGCTAAAAGACAGAACACACATAGTGAAAAGTACATACCCCCTTAGAAAGAATGCAAGTAACAGTACCTCCGCAGTCAGTGCTGAGACCACTCCTATTTGGAATATACTTTGTTAATCTTCTCCAAATATGTGGCTACTGAAGTCTACTGATAACTGCAAATTGGATGTTATTGTCTGATCACTCATTTAATTAATGTCACTACAGTTGGAAATAGTCATCACTAATCAAAAGTGTTCTGAAATAAGGTGATGTTGTATTTGCAAAACTCATCCCCAGACTGCACCATAGTTTGTATCCTAATTCCAGCTGACATGATAATCAGGGATCATAGCAGGCGGGTTAAAAACTGTCTCTCTTTTGACCACCATGTAGTATTAGCTGTGAGGAAGTTCTTCTATTTAGCACAAGTTTTAACTAAAGTAATTTCATCTTATCTAAGTGGACAGATGTTATTGTCTCACTGCACTCTGATCTAATGAAACTAGTTATATGATGCAAAGACCCCCTCCCTCACTACTGCATACCTGTCCAACCACTTGCACGCCTATAAGCCTTAGCACTTCCTAACCATGAATATTACTTGCCTGTAAACCTTGAGCAAGACAGGCATTAAATCCCACCTCTATTGTTAGTCTTGTTTAGACTCTTAAGTGGAAATATATGTTTTGTGTTCCATTCTGTCAAGGACCTAAACCTTCTTGATCTCATATATATCTGTAAGACAAATGTTTTCTCTACCTTTAGATCTACTGAACTCAGTCTCTACAAACATATAAGCAAAATATGCTGGAGGGATGGATTTATTAAACAACTTTTATCTCCATCTCTGGAATAAACAGCCCTTATAGATTAATTATATTCTTCATGACTAATCTTGATTGGATACATGTTTGGAAATTCATCCCAGGCCTGAATAGGTTTGCTCTCCTAGAAGCTAGAGGCACATCATGGGGGGTGAGTGTTAGTAAAGGGAAAATTATTTCATGATTTCCTTTATTTCAAATTCCTATGATTCTATGAGTCCCAAATGTACTCTTGTCTGCTTTTCTTAGTGACAAGTCTACAGATCATTCCCTTTTTCATGCAACTGGACAAAGATACCAAAGAAAGATGCCTGACTGCACATCATATTGTCTCCTGCACTTTACCTGACCCTATGTAGACTCCTGTGCCACGCTCACTACTCAGTATTTTCTTATGCTAATCTGATAAATTGCAGAAAGAGTTGAGTTACACTATCAAAAATATGTCAAACAGATGCATTTTAATGAGTACTGGGTCATTCTAAAGTAATTATTAGGATGCCAATTAGTATAGCTTCAAAACTGTGAACCTTGATGCTTCAAAACGTTATAACTTGACACCACTGCAGATCATGCATTGCCCACTCCATCACCATTCTTCACTCTTTTCCACTTCAAATGCATCCATTCCAATGAAGTTTCGGTTCTACTTGAAAATATTTCTACTGACACCCCTCCTGGATCTGAAAACATAAATCCCTGGTTCATATATCACTTCAGAGAGCATCTATGTTTTCCTCCACATATAATCTATGCCTCACACAAAACAACATGCCAAAGATTTGAAAAACTGCTGTAATTACCCCCCCCCCCACACACACACACACATATGCACTCAAAGCAAGCTGACCCAAAATATACCTCTCACTTCTCTCCAGTATCTGTTCTCCATTCTGGGCAAACATCTTGAAATTTAGTCTATATCTAACTCTCCCTCTATATCAAACAAGGACTATCTGATTTCCTCCAAATGACATGGATTCTGGCCTGATGGAGAACTATGGCACCACTTTAGTCCCTAACTGATGACATCCTGCTAAACTCTGATAGTGGCCTCCTTACAGGTGTCTTATTTATAGATCTGGCAAGGGCATTTGACCTCATTGACAACTATCCTCTCAAAAACAAACTAATTGAAATTGGCATTTTTTCAGATGCTGCTCCCTAATTTAAAAAACCTCCTCACTGACATATACTTCAAACTCGAAATAGGATCCTCCCAATCAGAATCTGTACCTATTACTAAAGGTGTACCACAAGGATCCATTCTTGTCCCCCTCCTCTTCTCCACATTCATTAACAAACTCACTTGTATCCCCTCCCACCTCCCATGTATCCCATATAGTGATGACATGCTCATTTCCCAAGTAGGAGGTCACTCCCACACCAACATTCAATGCCAACTCCAGTCAGACTTATATGAGCTCCAACAAAGGCTCATAAAGCATAAACTACTTCTCAACCTCACCAAGACCAAAACTCTGCTTTCTGGAACTCCACAGAAAATTCACCAGGCACATGATTGTTTATCTATATTTTACCTGTACATCCATTCCCCAAAGAAAATATCCACCTTTAAATGCCTAGGACTGTGATTTGATCAGTCACTAAACTTCAATTTCTACACAGACAAAGTGAGAGCCAAAATAAACTCTCTGCTGTTCTCGGTCAAAAATATCTCTATAGGGATATACACTCTTTCTCTTTGTAATTAGTCTAAACTAGTCTGTTAATGCTTACAGTTCTGTAATTTTTGTTTGTAAAATGTTTCGCATTTCACCCGGGATGATCCTGAAATTGGTCAGTATTGATCAGTGCCCTACCCAGGTAAACATATAATAAATAAATAAATTATTGTTTAAGTGAAAAAAAAAAGAAAACAATGAAACTTAGAACGTACTGTTAAACTTTTAAAGTATTCTTGGGGGGGGGGCTTCACTACCTTTTCCCCATGCTTCTGCAACTTATACACACTAACTGTGAGACTGCTTACCTGAGAAAGTGGAATTCTTTAACAGTTACTGCAGTTTTGGATTCCCCCATCACACTTGAAATTTTGAATTCTATGGTACTTAGATTTTCAGTGAGAACCCTGGTGGGATGAAAACAATGGCCAATTTTAGCTGTCACTGTTCTGAGAATCACAGAAAAAAAGACATAAATCAAAATTATAGCAACAGGCTACTACATAATTTATCAGCTTGTCTATTTAGCATATACTTAAAATGATGTTTATTATCATTTAATGAGCAGATTCTAAACATAACTTTTTTATGACCATATTTTTTAAAAATTACTGCAAAATTATATAATATACACGAAAGATAATTTCACACATTGAATATCAACTTTGTGAGTGTGACAAAACTTTGTTTACTCCTCAAGCAGCTTATGGATCATAAATTGTTGACAAAAAGGTTAACTCATTGAATTCCTCCAGAAATCAGAGGAAAATATAAATTTGTCAACTCATACTACATTATTTCTTAAGAATTAGTGGATTTATAAGAAGAAAAAAATAGCATTTTTTTTCAGGCGCACAAGTACTTCTTTAAGGATGTTGCACCAAATACAGGAAGTACTGTCCAATGGCTTCTTAATGTTTAGTGCAGCAATGGCTTTCTGTGTTATGAAATGCAGAAAATATATCACTGAATAGATGCTGAGATTAAAGCATTCAAACAGCACGTCATTTAATAGATTTTGGGATGAAGAAGTTGAAAGCTACATGTGCAGCACAAAAAGAACTGGCACAATAGTATGCTAATAAGGTATCCATATATGAAATAAGAGAACAGCCCATGTTCAGGACTGAAGATTAAATATAGCTTGGCCTTCAGTGAGGAGAAAAAAGAATAGGAACTATTAATTAGAGCCTGAGTGCTACTGAAGGCTTGAAGAAGAAAATCAATCGGAGTCCACAGCAAAAGGAGAGCAGTCTGTTACCACAAAAAATCAAGGCTGTCCTTGTAATTTATCTTTGAACGTGTAAGTAAATGACAGACTTATGTACTGTAAGAGCATCAATCCATTTACTTATGAAAACATGACTAGTGCAGACCAGTAAAGTAGTTATGATATTTTGCAGACCTGGGTCCACAGAGATATTCCTTATTTGCAATGCATTTATTATTGCAACTTTTCCACTTTAACTGGACAATACATTTGAACCACAGCCAATGGAAAGTGCAAGAGGTGAGAGTGTTCTCTTCTCCAATGCAAAAAACAAAACAAAAAACATTAAAAGATATCCAAAGATACTGAAAGTGCCTACTGCTTGGCTCTGCACAGTTTTAGTAGCTTTTGAGTTATCACTTTTGATAGTGTGTGTACCGTCAAAAAAAAAAAGGTTGCCAATGAAAGGGCTGCTGTATACAAAATGTTTAGGGGTTTGGGGTATAATCTAATCAGTCAAGCAATATTTAAGCAAATTTCCTGATGCTGATTATGGTTTTATTACTTGAGTTACACAGAACCGGTTAAATTAATTTAAGATGACAAGACTCTATGGTTTCCCATCCACATGATCCTATTCAAAAGCCTTGCAGTATGGGGTAGCATTCACCTTTCTGTTAGACTTAGTACAGACGTCCCACAGAGATTTTAATGGACAATTGGAGTGTGCCTTATTAAAATAAGTGTATGCAATAAAGTGCCCTAGTCAAAATTGACAATAAAACTGTCTGCCCTAAATTAAATAGTACAGTTCTGCGTAGGTCTGCAATACAATACTTTAGCTGCAAATACTTCTGTTTTACACGATTATTTGAGTTTATGGTAAATTGTCAAAATGTACAACCACTAAAACACATATGTTTGATGGTAGCATTTTGAGAAATACCTTTATTGAAAAAAAAAATGCCAAAAGGGGAAAGAATGCAGAAAGAAATCAAATTAATTTCCTGACCTAATAATAACCCCATCACCACCACATACAGACCAAAATTTGTCTGAAGGAGCAGTTTTTTCTAAGGTAAGGTATAAGACTAGGGTTAATGGTAGGGGTAGGATTACGGTTAACATGCATTCATTAAGGTGGTGCAGGAGGAGAAGCCCCCTATCTACATAACCTACGAAAGTCGGAAAGTTAGGTCTCAGTTTACCTTTGTAATTAAAGCAGTTATATACTTTATTTGTTTATTTATTGCATTCAGTGGGTAAGTAAACTGGTCTGTAAACTCTTTTTACCAATGATCCAGGCCAAATAAGAAAAGATAGCAATTACATACAATATTGAAGATTTATTAAAATGTTACTGCATTGAGTTAAAAGCTGCAGTAAAAAAAATATTTCTATGATGCAGTATTTTTTGAGTCATAGACACATTACACACAATAAGGAAGTATTTCATTGTCAGCTAATTCGCATGTTTATGAATCACAGTTAGCTACTACAAAGCGCTGAACAGCAGTTCATGTGGTAGTTAACTGTGGCTGGTGTATCATGTGAGTAGCAGTACCCCTGCCTGCTACAGTCACTCTCCAAAACATAGCAGCACACAGTTGGGGAAGCACATGTGCACATGCACACATGCCACTTACCCTATAGCTGTCTCTATTGTTAGAAAATCAATGATATCTCCTTTCCCCTGCTTAGATAATTAATGGGTGATTATAGCCAGTCATTAATGCCACATATTCAAGGTTTACACTTCATAACCTTCAGGAAATGCATGCTAGAGCAAAACTGTTTAGAAGGTTCAAAGATTTGCATAATGTCTACTGTTCATCTCTCTCTTGAATGTTTCAACATGTTGCAGGCATTGTATAATACCCAATATGCTTTATATATATTAAAAAACACCAGTTGCACTAGCTTATCTGTTAGTGCAGTTGACTATTATGGGGGTATCTTGTGTCAAATGTGCATTCTTCATATCCCTTCCTCCCATGTATTTTTCTTTTTTTTTTTCATTTAAATATTCTTAAAATAAATCCCTGGTGTCTAGAGGCAATGCAGAGGACTAATATCGTCTAGGTGGAAGAGTACAGAGTTTGAAATTGCTTTAGTGCCTTTTTTGGCATGTTACTTAGCCCTGTGTCTCTGAAAATTTTTTTTTCAATATGTGCTTTTAAGGGATGCCTTAGTTAGTATACCGGCTGTTTTGTGTACCCCCCAATAGTGTATAAATGCTGCTCAGGCACATGCATAGATTTATCCCTGCTGTCTAGTGCTCCACACCCATGCCTAACCCCAAACCCTGTAGTATTTAAGTGTCACTAACACATGAGTACAGAGTTTTCCCTGGTGGCTAGCATTCCCACCACTCCCAATTATTCTAATGTTTAAGTGCAGGTGGGGCGTGAGTATAAAGTTTTCCCTGGTGGCTAGTGTTCTACCAGCCCCCAATCCCTGTAGTGTTTAAGTGCCACTCATCATGAGTATAGGGTATTCCCTTGTGGCTAGTGGTTTCTCCCTATCTAACATTGCAGATACTGCTCATTAGTGTAGGGTTGTGTGAAATATGACAGTGACCCCAACCTGACACACTCACACACACACACTCACACACACACACACACACACACACACACACACACACACACACACACACACGCACGCACGCACGCACGCACGCACACACACACACACACACACACACACACACACACACACACACACACACACACACACCAATAGGACCCACTTACTAACTAACCTAACACTGACTTCCAAGCAGACACGCGCTCAAACACACACACAGCCCCTGATCCATCCAATTACACATACACATTCATTCATTCTTCCATATACACACACACACACACACACACACACACACGCACGCACATACACAAACACACCAATATGATCCCCTAACTACTCTAACACTGACTCCCAAGTAGAAACACACTCACACATGCAGCCCCTCACATGTTCTCATACATTCATCCCTTAACCCTGCCTTACCATTAAACCCCCCAACTTCAGTGCAAACTTCCCCCCCTTCCCCCCAAAAGAGCAAATGTCTATCCCAACAGAGTGTAGCCTCCCTGACATCACAGATGCACAGGTGAGAGCTGCCCTCTCCAAAGCAAAAAACACAGCATCAATGGGACCGGACGGTGTCCCGGACTGGGTCTTACACGAACGCCAAGAAGAACTGAACCCTCACATAAAGTCACTGTTCAATCTCAGCCTTACTACAGGATATGTACCTAAGGAATTGCGTACAGCAACAGTGGTCCCACTCCACAAAGGTGGTGCCACAATGGCCCCTCGGAAACTATCGCCCTATAAGCCTGACTAGCCTGGTCTGCAAAGCTATTTAGCGTATCATCATGAAACTCATAAACAAAGATGTTGGGAACCTCCAAACACTGGTTCCTACCCAATTCAGCTTTGTTAAGGGCAGATCTTGCCTCTTGAACCTGGTTGACTTATTTGAAACAGTCACCAAGGCCATAGATGAAGGGAAGGTAGTCCACACAGCCTACCTGGACCTCGCAAAAGCCTTCGACACAATACCTCACTCAGGCATCATAAATAAGCTCACCAGCTTAAATATCAACACCTATGTCACAAGATGGGTTGCAAATTGGCTCAGGGATAGAACCCAAATGGTCAGAATTGCAGGTGCCATGTCAGACTCTAAACCAGTTACAAGTGGCGTCCCACAAGGCTCAGTCCTGGGACCTCTCTTGTTCGGTATATATTTCTCTGAGGTACAGGCTAACACGGGAGGACTATGGCTGACCAAGTTCGCAGATGACTGCAAACTGGGTGCCATAATCGACTCACCGACTGACACAAGCATCCTCCAAAAGGGTCTCACAGAGATGGATAACTGGTGCCAGAGCCATGACCTAAAGCTAAATGTCAAAAAGTGCATAGTCATCCCCTTTGGGAAAACAAATTGCCCACAAATTACCACATAGGTGGTAATCCATTAAGTACGGAAGAAGTAATTAGGAATTTGGGGACCCAAGTAGATAGCAATCTCTCCTTTGACAATCACGTTGCCAAAGTGGTTAGAAAGACCTTCTATATAGCCCACCTTATCACGAAAGGGTTCACATCTAGATCAAGAGAGGTCAGTGTGCCCCTCTACTCATCACTCATCAGGCCCATAATTGAATACAATGCCCCATTTGGGATGTACCTTACCCGACACCTGCAGCAACTGGAAAGACCCCAAAAGTAACTCACCAAGAGGATCAAGGTACTCAAACAGATGCCCTACACAGTTAGGCTAAAGAAACTCCAACTCTACTCAGTTGCTTACCGCCTACTCAGAGGTGATCTGTGCCTGACGTATAAAACCATGTCCAACCCAGAATTAATGGACATGCTCCACCTCAGGAAATCCAAATCCCATAGAGCTACACGCTCCAGGGACTTAAACCTCAGCACAGAAATAAATAGGACATGCTGGAGGGACAGATTCATATCCCAGAGGCTCCCCTCACTCTGGAACAAAATCCCAATCCATGTTAGGCAGAGTCCCTCAATGACCCTCTTCAAGAGAAATCTTGACGAGTGGATGGGAGATCGTAGGTTTATGCCTGGGATCTCTTCTGTGTCCCTATTAGACAGAGGCACAGTAAACTAACCTCATAAGGGCTATCTTCTGTGACCTACTGTACAGAGGCACAGTCAACTAATCTAAAAGGGTGGCAAAAGCCAAACACACTCTGGCTAGGCTTATAAATGTCCTAGGGCAGATAGCCTAGTATCAACCTATGAACCTATGAACCTATGAACCTAAGCACTTAGCTCTACCACAGTGGCTGAACATGGGATTTAGGCTGTATTCACTATTGCAAGGTGCAATGTGAGTTCATGCAAATCTGCATGGCCAATGCTGGGACTATAGATGCTTTCCAGGAGTCAGTTCTGAGCTGGGTGGGCATCTGGTAATTAGCATTTACCTCTCCCCAGGGTTGGTTTACTAGCATCTAGCACAACTGAAGAGACAGCCCACCATGGTGCTGCACATCTTCATGAAAAAGCTGTATATGAATTTAGAAAGGTTACCTTGAATTCCGCAGTAGCGTTGTTACCTCATAGCAAGAGGTTCTCCCGTTCGATTCTCGGCTTGGCTTGGGAGTACCTTCTGTGTGGAGTCTGCATGTCCTCCCCGCAGTTGGGTAGCATTCGAAAGACATGTGTGTGTAAATGGGCGTGCCTTCATTGAAGATTGGGCATTGAGTTGTCACCTCGGCGTTTTGTAAAAAAAATCTACTTCCAATCATTAGCGGACCGGAGTTACGCTGTGGCGACCCCTTACTGGGAAAAAAACGAAAGACAAACAACAACCTTGAATTCCTCTGCCCCACTGAGTAGCTACAATAAACGTATGTGGGAAATTTAGCAACATTAGAAAAATACATTTCTGTTACACATACATTTCATGTATCAGTCCGCAATTAAAAAGATGAGAAAAATAGAAGCATTGGAAAAAATACATTTCTTATACACATAGGATCATAGGAGTTTGCAAGGCTAGCGGTCCTAGAGCCTTTTTAAGCCTAGCCATTCATGCCTCAATTTTCCCATTTATCAGTTCTCATGGGCTAGAATGGATTTGCTATATGGCTGTGCCTTAAGGCATCTACAAACTTCTCCTGCCCATAAGGGTCACAGGTGACAAGCCAGAGGTGAACTTGTGAATTCCCATGCATTGGTCCAAGCTGCAATTGAATAGGCTTAGGAGTGAGCTCTGTTTCACATGAATTGGGAGTCTGTTCTACAGAAGGGGTAATCTCTGAAGTATATAACTGTCCTTCCAGCATGTTTTGTTTATGTCACAAATGAGGATTAAATCCTTACACTGGGTAAGTCGAGTGTTGTTTTTTTTCTTTTCTTTCTTTCTTTCTTTTTTTTTTTTTTTGCTAATGTGTAGCAGATCTATCAGGGCTGGATTAGAGAATGCCTTGTAGGTTAGGTACAGATCACCCCTCAGTAGTCTGTAGAGACTATACTATACAGGGACAGGGCTTTGAGGTGGTCTGAATAGGACATATTATTTGCACCCTGTATTCCTTTTGTGAAGAAGCTCTGTGACCATTCCAGCTGTTGCAAATGCTTGGTTAGCTACATGCTGAAGGGTGCATTGTACTCAATGATTGGTCTAATGAGGACTGAGTATAGTGGCACTATGATCTCCTTACATCTAAATGCCATGACCCTACTTACAAGTTGCTTCACATAGAAGGATTTTCAGGCTACTGTCAACCTGAGTTCCAAACTTCCTTACCACTAGGTCTATTCTTTGGGGGAGTATTAATGTTGCAATTTGCAGGGATGATTGTCTTCTCAAAGGGTATGATTACACATTTTTTTGTATTGAGTTTTAAGCCACAGTTCTGGCACCTGTTATTTGTCTGTGCTAGATCTTCCTGGAGGACATCTGCACATCAGCAGATGTGGTCAGCCAAAGATGCTCTACATTTGCCTTGACTTCAGAGATGTATAGTGCAAAAAGGACAGGTCTCAGTACTGAGCCCTGTGGTGCACCACTAGTAAAAGACCTCTTGGTGGAGGTGGATTTCCCCACCCTAACTTCATGTATCCTATCTGTGAGCCATTTGGTTATCCATTGTGTGACAAAGGGATTTATACCTAAATCTGTGACTTGGTCTACAATATCCTTGAGCGGTATTGTGTCAAATGCTTTTGACAGGTCAAGGTAGGCAGTATGTACCATCTTGCCCTCGTCCACGGCTATAGTGACCTTCTTGAAGAAGTCCACCAAATGTCATAGTTATGACCTGCCTTTGACTAAACTAAACTTGGATGAGCCCAGTGTTTGAAGATTTACTATGCCTATGTTTATCAGGTCCACAATAATTTTCTTCCATGGCCTTGCATAAAAGACTAGTCAAACTTATGGGTCTGTATTGCCTTGGGTCTGTTGATCATCTGTCTCTGCATAGGGAGAAGACCATTGCAGTCTTCCATTCCCTAGACATGAAGCTTGTCTGGAAGCTGTGGCTGAATAAAGATTCTAGTGTGCGTGACAGGTCATGTTACAAGTTATTTAGGAGGCATCCTGGGATATTATCAGGACCCACTGATGCAGTGTTTTTAGCATGGGAGAGTGCAGTGAAGACCTGCTTGATAGTAATAGTTGGCAAAGAAATGCTAGAAGGTATTTCTTGGGGGGAATGTGGGGGTGTTAGTGGGGGTGAAACTGGAACTAAATGTCTCTATCAGCAAATTTGCTGTATCCCCTGGTTTGGTATAGGAAGTTCCATTTACTATTAGTTCAGCATTTGTGCCTGTGCATTGAGTATCTTACAGATTGCCCCTGTTCATAAGGGACAAAGGCACTACCCCAGGTGTGAATTTCAGATTCCCCATCCATTGATCCAAATTGCATTTGAAGAGAGCCAGGAAAGGGCTTTGCTTAATGTGAATAGGAAGCCTGTTCCAAAAATGGTGCAATCTCTGACACATATCTGTCTCTCCAGTATGTTTTGTTTGAGTCACTGTTTAAGTTTAGATCCCTATATTGGGTGACCCTCATTATGAATGACTTGCAGATGTATAGCAGCTCCATCAGGGTGGATTTGTGAGTGCCTTGTAGGTCAGACGTAGGTCATCCCCTTAACAGTTGGTATGCAACAGAGTAAAAGGATAGGGAAATTAGTCTATCTGCATAGTTCATGTTGTTTATACCCTGTGTTTTCTTTGTGAGGAACCTCTGCCATCAACCCTGTTGCTGTAAGTGCCTAGTCAAGTTCATGCCAAATGATGCATTGTATTAAATTATTGGTCTAATGAGGGCTGAGTACAGCAGGAGTATAATTTACTTGAATCTGGATACCATAACTTTACTTACAAGTTGTGCCACATAAAAGGACTTCCTCACCACTTTGGATACATGGTGGTCAAAGTTCAGGCTACTATCTGTCTCTATGTCTAGATCTCTCACCTCTTAGGGTGTGCTATTGATGTTGCAGTTTGCAGGGGTACTTGACTTCCCAAAGGGTACAACATTACATTCTTTCACATTTATTTTAGGCCATGGTTCTGGCACCAGTCATTTGTCTGATCTAGACTTTCCTGAAGGATATCTAAATCACTGGGGGATTCAGTGATTGCCCCCAGCTAGCAGTTGTCTGCAATCATTGTCATCCAGAGGCCTTCTACATTAGCTTTGATTTCAGGGAATTATGTTTCAAACAGGAGTGTTCCCAGCACTGAGCCATGTGGCACACCACTAGTAACTGGCCTTCTGCTAGACCTACATTCACACACTTTAACAACATGTGTTCCTGTCTATGAGCCAATTGGGTATCCATCTGGAGATGTAGAGATTTATGCCCAGTTCTGTGAATTTATTTTTAATATCTGAGTGGGGAATTCTGTCAAATGTCTTAGCCAGGTTGAGGTAGGTAGTATATATATTGTTTTACCATCATCTATGGCCTTAATGACTTTCTCAAAGAAATTCACCAGATTCAGTAGGCATGACCTGCAATTGACAAAACCAAATTGGGTTGGCTCCAATGTTTGAAGGTTTCCTATGTCATTATTTATCAGATCAGTGATTATTCTTTCCATGGCCTTACTTATGACTAGTCAAACTTATGGGTCTGTAATTTCCTAGGTGAGTAAGATAGTCCCCCTTTATGCAAAGGGATAACTGTTGCTGTCCTCCACTCTATCGGGACAAAGCCAGTCTGGGGGCTGTGGTTAAATAAAGATCCTAATGGGCCTGATAAGGCATGATTTAAGCTGTTTAAAAGGCAACCTGGTATTTCATCAGGCCCCACTGAAGTTGTGTTTTTAGCTTTAGAGAGCACAGTTGCAAACTGTTCTGTGGTGATAATTGGCAGTGGAGTGGTGGAGGGTATGTCTTGGGGGAGAACTGGGGGTGAGGGGGAGGTAAAATTTGAGCTGAATTTGTCAGCCAGCAGATTTGCTATAACTTCCAGCTGAGTATAGGGGATGCCATCTACAACTAATTCTGTGCATTGTTGGATGTTGCCCTTACAATTGCAGACATAACTGAGAAATGCCTTATGGTTATCCTTAGATTTTGGAGGTTATTTTTACCTCAAAGTCTGCTTTCAGATACTTTACTTCCCTGATTCACTTGTTTTGACTAGTGATGGACTTTTTGCTCTATTGTGTACATTCACTCTAATGGCTCAACAGGCTTTTCTTTCTTTTGTTGTACAATCTATTAATACCAGGGTTCTACCAGGATGGCTTGCTTTTGCAGTTTGAGTTGGGTTAATTTCGGTCTGGTACTGCTGTTTCTATGAAGTTCTTTATATGGTCATAACAGGGCTTTTGTGTATGGCTCTACATAGGTTTCTGTGTTTTCTGGATTTGGGGGAGATGGAAACTAGGTATGCCATCACTTAATGGGGGGGGGGGGTAATTTACCTTAAAGAAGTTTGTGGGGTTAGGTGACGGGACTAGTTTTACATTTATTTCAAGGCAGACTGCTTTGTGATCTGATCTAACCAGTGAGGACATCGCATGGGGGGGTGCAGGACTTTGCCATACTTGTGAGTGCAGACTAGCTGTTCCCGGGCATTTAAATTTATAAAATCAAGAAATCTTTGGGCCTGCATGTCAGAGGTCATATATGCCTCCCAATTAATGGAGGGATAGTTAAAATCACTCGTGAGTATGGTATTGTGCTGGATGGTGGGTGATTCTAGTAACTACAGGCATGATGTATGGGCTTCCTGGTTCACAGTGGGGGACCTGTACTTAGCAAGAATATGGTAATGGATTTTTTTCATGGATAGTTGGGCATGGAGTACCTCAAGTATGTTATATTATCTGAACAGCCTTGAGGTGTGCTTATTTTTATGTAGATAGATACACCTCCGACTTTTGCTCTTTCATATTTAGTGGGAGATTGGAATGTAAGAAATTAATTATAGTCATGCACTGCTAGAGTGTGTTCTGTGGCTTTGAACCATGTTTCAGTAACTGCAGGTGTCAGCATTCTCCAGGGTGAGGAGAGATTCCAAAGAGTGCAGTTTCTTGTTGAGGCTCCTTGCATCAAGCAGTAAAACCTTTAGCTTGTTCTTCATAGCTTTTATCATGTTGGAATGTTTGTCTGTTTGGCAGTGCCTAAAAAGACACTACAGGGGTGGATAATGTTTTGGCCAATATCCAAAAGCCTAGAGGTGACAGGTGAAGACCATCCCTGTCAAAGCAGTTTGGCTTATCAACCACGTGCTCCCAGGTTGACAAGTACTGGAACCCTTTGGAATGACACCAGTAGCTAAGCCAATTGTTAAATTCAATAATTTACTGCTGGCAAATCTCTGGTACAGCTGCATCAGATGCCAGATGTGGGAGTCATAATAGCTTCCAGGGCAGCCAGCACACACATTCATTATAATGCCCTAGGCATCGCACACTACCTGGCAGTTGATGGAGGGGAAGCCCTTGAGGTTGATGTAGACTCTACCCTGCTCACTGGGTGGTGCTTTGATGCGTATGTGCATGCAGTCTATAGCACCCACTACCTCAGGGTATTCTGCTATTTGGTGGAAGAGACGTATATTGCTGGCCAACACCTCACAGGTGTTGGGGAAGTATACATGCCCTGGAAGCTATTATGTCTCCCACATCTGGCATCTGATGCAGCTGTACCAGAGATTTGCCAGTGGGGACATCCCTTATGGTCACCTAGTGGGGGATGCTGGTTACACACTGGAGCATTGGCTGATGACAGCCATCAGAAATGCACACACGCCTGAACAAGAACTCCATAATGAGGCACACACACAGACCAGAATTATAATAGAACATGTGTTTGGGATGCTCAAGTCACGGTTCTGGTACCTGGACCCATCTGGTGGAGCCTTGCAGTACTCATCAGCTACATGTACTCAAATTGTCATTGTATGTGCCATGCTGCACAATATGATCCTGCAGAAACAGCTGCAGCAGGAACAGCATGGAGGAGAGCCACACAGCCCCCCACCATTGCCAAGGCCTGCACAGGCACAGAGAGACTTGGAGGAGGAACAACCTGAGCCTGCCCCAGTAGGCACAAGGAGGCATGCAGTATATGCCCTGGCTTTGGCAAAGAGGCAATGCATAGCACATACACTGACACAGTAGGGACCCAGGGAATGAGACCTCTCTCTGACTCGCACATACAGTAAAAGGGATGCCAAATATGACCCTACCTGTGCTCAACCATGTATAGGGAGTGTACTATGTGCATCCGACATAGGCAGCCCTCCAGCACCATCCTCAGTACTGGCACAGCCACAAGGTATGTCACTCTTCCTACCAATTTCTGAATGGAGTAGTATGTGTTGTTACTTGTATCTATGGTATGGATGTGAGCATGCAAGGGAATCAGGTGGCAGAATGGGATGCCAGCAGATAGTAGACACCTATAGTGGCAGCATGAGATCTGTAACAAATACTGGTGTCACTGTAATAGCCAGTACTACATATGGTGACAAAACCTACTGCAGGAAATGTGCTGGGCCACATGTGTGTCCATATGACACACACATGCCAGTCAGGAAGGCTCACATACCCAACAACAGTCTCAGCCAGCAGGACAGGTGTAGGCAAACACAAACAAAGGCTGTGCTAAGGCCTCTGAATGATAGCTATCGGTATGAGACCTCTCTCTGACTCGCACATACAGTAAAAGGGATGCCAAACATGACCCTACCTGTGCTCAACCATGTATAGGGAGTGTACTATGTGCATCCGACATAGGCAGCCCTCCAGCACCATCCTCAGTACTGGCACAGCCACAAGGTATGTCACTCTTCCTACCAATTTCTGAATGGAGTAGTATGTGTTGTTACTTGTATCTATGGTATGGATGTGAGCATGCAAGGGAATCAGGTGGCAGAATGGGATGCCAGCAGATAGTAGACACCTATAGTGGCAGCATGAGATCTGTAACAAATACTGGTGTCACTGTAATAGCCAGTACTACATATGGTGACAAAACCTACTGCAGGAAATGTGCTGGGCCACATGTGTGTCCATATGACACACACATGCCAGTCAGGAAGGCTCACATACCCAACAACAGTCTCAGCCAGCAGGACAGGTGTAGGCAAACACAAACAAAGGCTGTGCTAAGGCCTCTGAATGATAGCTATCGGTAACCCCCCCCCCCCCCAGGCCTACACAGACAGACTACAACAGGTCAGGTAGTGGGATATTAGCTCTGAAGGGTAAGAAGTCAGAAACTGATATGTAGGCCAATCAAACCTAAGACCTGTAGTACACTGATATACTTCTTGTCAGCATGATAGGTTAGAAGACAGAATGAAATGGAATACCTGACATACCAGTACAGTCATAGCAATTGTGTACAAGTGTCAGGTGTGCCCCCCAATCCTATGTAGAAATGTAGTAACAGTCAGGTGTGCCCCCCCAGTCCTATGTCGACACGTAGTAACACACAGATGTGCCCCCAATCCTATGTAGAAATGTATTAACAGTCAGGTGTGCCCCCCATTTCTATGTACAAATGTAGAAACAGTCTGGTGTGCTCCCCCCTCCCCAATGTTATGTAGAAATGTAGTAATGTGCATATGTAGGAATAATACCAGTGGAGCACAGATTACCTGAGCTGGCCAAGGTAGCAGGATAGATTGTAACATGTGTACAATATGCAAGTCTGCGTGTGTTAGGTTGGTGTGTGTTTTATATTGTGTGAGAGTGGTCAGTATGTATGCATGGTGTGGTTTGTCCTGGTGGCCATTGCCCAGTACTGCCGATGACAGGGCTAAGTCCTCACAACTGCAGTGCCAAACATAATGCTTCCCAGTATAACACATTCCAGCAGTAAGCCATTGTAAATGTGTGGAAGTAATATGTGTCACCATCTGAAAGATGGACATGGCATGACTTATGGGCCAGATATACAAGCAGAACACAGGGGGAAGTACCACAGACAGACAGTGTATAATGTGTAACTGTTAAATGAACACACCCTTGGAATTGTATATACAGGTTTGCAGCACATTATCTGGGCTTGTAGTAGGGAATACCGATGTCATCTGGCCAAACACTTGCAGACCACAAAGGTCATAGGAATGATGTAATGAGAAACAGCTGGTGTTCCTGCACAAGCCAGCATAAGTGGAATGCCCCATGCATATCTGTGAGTCAGATGCAAGTAGTGTCCATAGCACACATGCACCCAGCTCACCCAACCACCACTGACAGGTACCTCTCCGGTCTTATCTCTGCTGTTGGGAATGAGTACAATATGACCCCCACCTGTGTATGGCAATAGTGAAAGAATGCAGCATGCAGTGCAGGTGTCCCATGCAAGTGTTCCCTAGATGTAACCAGCACTCTGCCAGCATCCACACCACTGGATAAATACTGACAGAAAGTATTGGCATGAACACCAACACACCTACCCTGTCACCCCAGGGGAATATACTGTATTGCAGTCTGGGACTGTAGGACTGACAAAATGCAATGGCCTGCTACAGCTGGCCTGCATCACTACCAAATGGCATACAGACCTCTGCCAAAGGCTTGTGTCTCACCCGTACTGCCAATGTATGTTATATCATGGACTCCCAAATAACAACATAACACAGTCCATAGAACCCATTAGCAAGGGCATGTGGACAAACCACAGTAACATGTCCACCATGTCTTACTGCATTAACTGTGGACCAACACCAATATACTGCTGTGATGAGGTGATAACTATAGGGAACATATCAGATAATGTTTGCATAATGTATGGAAGAGGATAGAATAATAGAGGGGGGTGGGAGCATGGCCAGCATGGAGTGTGTCAAGTTCAAGACACAGCCATGTGCACATACTATCCCTGTCTGCAAACACAAGAATGGGTGGCTACAAACTTGCTCGTATTCCACAATAGGGGTAATGTCCTGAATTATGACCCCTGCCGCTGGGTAAACTGTGTGAATCTGTACAGCTGTGAGGTATTGCCACATCAAGATAAGACCATACTGTCAAGCTGATGGATGTACAAGTATGGGATCTTCTGCCACCACTGTACTAAGGTGCTGAACCAGTTACACAGACCCAGCAGCAAGTGTCTGCAGCTCCCCCTCCGGAATGGCATGAGTTTGCAAGAATATGTAGGCATTTGACCACAATACTGGACACAGCTGCATTCAGCCTGTGTTCCCCAGGACATCACTGCGAGCAAATATGTCTACCTGACAGTACTTGATGACATAAAACATCACAGTGTATAACAGTACACATGTCTGAATATCTCTGCTAACACCAGGACCATGTAGCAGACGCAGCACAGACACAATTACCTACAGTAACCCACTATCCCTTGCCCATTTTGAACCCATATTGTCAACTGATTTACAAATATCCTGCAGAAACAGTTTGCTAGCTGTAGACATAGAACACAAAAGTCTGCACTGGAGTACAATCTACCTGGAATGGATTCACACATTCAATACAGAAGGTCATACTGGGCATGCTCCCACACTTAGAGAAATGAAGGCACTGTCAGACAACAAAATACTGAAAGGTCATACTGGACATTCTCACACATTTAAAGAAATGAAGCCTATGTCTGGCAACAACAGTGGACCATACATATCTGACGGTTGCAGATGTTAGTGCATACACTCCTCAGTATGCACCAGTCATGCTTTGCACACACATTGAATAGGAATGCATACCTATATCCAAGGACAACACACTATAATATGCCAAAAGTACACATACATAGATGTATGGCAGAGAGTGACAGTGATAAAGAGCCTTCCACCATGAGGCCTGTCCTACCCAGCACACAGCCAAATGGCTACAACCACATGATGTGTAAATGTCACTCACTGTAGACATTTGCCTCTGGACTCCCTAAGCATTATAGACTCTGTGGTACTAATGCTAACTGTGCAACATGACTGTACAAGGCAGTACTCATCTAGCAGTTGTATACATGTACCTGTAGAATATAAACCTGTGTGTGCCTGAATGTGGTGTGTCTGCCTCTAGATGAATGGGTTATGGCCCATGCACACACACTACCCTCTCCATTGCCCTACTATGGCAAGCCTGCTGATGTCAGTCACTTCGAAATATACCCTTGGGGAATGAGTATTCCAGTAATCTCTGTAGCACATCCTATGTGTAATGCTGTAGTGTGATAAATGAGTTAAGTAGGAGTTCTAATCCCAGATATGGTAACTGTGTGTGTATGTCTGTTTGTCATTGTAGGGGTCAATGCTTTTTAGGCTAGTCCACTCACTACAATTTTAAATGCCCTACTTTGGCAAGCCTGCTGATGTCATTCCCTTTGAAATATACGTTTGGGGAAAGAGAAGTCCAGTAATCTCTGTGGTGCATTCTATAACAGTGTAATGCTGTAGTGTGATGCAATAGTTTGGTAGGTGCTCTCTTCTCAGACATGAGAAGTGTGAATGTGTGTGTGTTTGTCTGTGTAGGGAGCAATGCTTTTGAGACCGTTCACAGTCAATACAACCTCCATTGCCCTTCTTTGGCAAGCCTGCTGATGTCATTCCATTTGAAATACACATTTGGGGAAGGCATAGTATAGTAATCTCTGTGGTGCGTCCTCTAACAGCGTAATGCTGTAGTATGATACAATAGTTCAGTAGGAGTTCTAATCCCAGACATGGCAAGTGTGGATGTTTGTGGGTGTGTTTGTTTGTCTGTGTAGGGAGCAATGCTTTTGAGGCCATTCACAGACAATACAACCTCCATTGCCCTTCTTTGGCAAGCCTGCTGATGTCATTCCCTTTGAAATACACCTTTGGGGAAAAAGTTGTCCAATCATCTCCATGGTGTGTCCTATAACAGCGTAATACTGTAGTGCGGTAGGAGTTCTATTCCTAGACATGGCAAGTGTGTATGTTTGTGTGTGTGTTTCTTTGTCTGTGTAGAGAGCAATGCCTTTGAGGCCATTCACAGTCTATAAAACATCAATTGCCCTTCTTTGGCAAGCCTGCTGATGTTATTCCCTTTGAAATACACCTTTGTGGAAAAACTAGTCAAGTAAAGTCCGTGGTGCATCCTATAACAGCGTAATGCTGTAGTGTGATATAGTAGGTTGGTAGGAGTTCCATTCCTAGACATGGCAAGTATGGATGTTTGTTTGTCTGTGTAGGAACCAATGCTTTTGTGGCCATTCACAGTCAATACAACCTCCATTGCCCTGCTTTGGCAAGCCTGCTGATGTCATTCCCTTTGAAATACACCTTTGGGGAAGAAGTAGTCCAGTAATCTCTGTGGTGCATCCTATAACTGCGTAATGCTGTAGTGTGATACACTAATTAGATAGGAGTTCCAATCTCAGACATCACAACTGTGAGACTTGGTGTGTGTGTGTGTGTGTGTGTGTGTGTGTGTGTGTGTGTGTGTGTGTGTGTGTGTGTGTGTGTCTGTGCTTGTCATTTGTATCCCGTGTGGAGGTGGCTGTGAGAGCATGAACTGGATCCATTGGAAAGTGAGTTTTGCAAATTTCTTATATGGTGGGCCTATTATATGTCACAATGTTCGCCTTACAAGGATAACAGATGTCAAACAGCAGAGAGGCTGGGGTTGCCAATCCATTCCCCTATATGTGACATCAAGGCCTGGAAAACAAATTAGGCAACCCTTGTATTACCCAAAGAACACTCTCAACCCATGTCTCAGACACAACCACACTCACCTAGGCAACAACCGCTTTGTTAGTAGTACCCTGAATATTGCCCACAGATAGTAACCATGGTGTGATTGCAGTGGACTACAGAGGACATAGCACCCTGTCCCATCACTACAATAGACACATAATTGCAGACAGTGCAGCTTCACTATGTTCCCCACTGGACTTCTGCAACAACTGTAGTGCCATCATATGTGACCCACAAAGGATATACCATGACTTAAACACATGCCCTATATGGACAGATGCCACTGATACCAGCGAATACCTGTATCATGCTATCAATGTAGGTGCAGGGTCAACCTGGTGTCCATTACCAGTTCCCGCCACATGTGTCCAGGACTGGCTCATCTGATGATAACAATCTGTGTACACAACATGGGCCAGGCACAGTTCCATATATCACTGAACATGCATGTGGGATGTGTGCACATCCCAGATGCCATCCATGTCATGCACTATAGAACACATACATGGCAAACATTGCACAGCACTGGCCACGCACAATAGTAACCTAGATGCCTGGATGGTGAATCCAATACCCACCTGTGTGGGCCAATCCAGACACTAACCCCTGAGCCATACTGCAGACCATTGTCATGTGGCCTGATGCCAAAGTATACACTTCACCTAGCCTTGTACAGCCTTCTGGCACAGTCAACCACTATACACCTGTGAAGCAATGCACCCATGCATGTCAGTACTGGCACCCTGTGTCTGTGTAGTATAATGTTTTTGACTCCATTCAAGCTCACTACAACTCCCATTGGCCTACTGAAGCATGCCATCTGATGTCAGACACCTTCACATACCCTTTGCTCATATATCATCTGGATAACCCCATGTGGTGCATGTGATACCTGCATATTACTGTACTGTGGCACACTAGCTAGTTAGGAAGTCTATTCCTGACCCTGCCAACTGTGTGTGAGTCCCTGAGAGAGTGTGCTGACACTGACACCTGTTCATGTGGACAGGCATGTGTATTACACCTACCTTATCACTCCTATATCACTGTTGCAGATGTCACTCACCATCAGACATACTTTTGGACAACTCCTCAGCAGGTAAGCTATGTTGGGCATGCAATAACTGCATAGACATGTGATAGCAATACATAGTCAGGGGTTTGAAACCCTGTACTGGTAGGTGTGCTTAGGCAGCAGCTTGTGTTTAGTAAATGATGCTCATGATCAGTTTATGGCCTCTACATGAATTGCAGTTCCCCCTCTAGCTGATTGCATATGAAACAGCTGTGGGAACATTCCCATAGCCAGTTGCATGGAAACACACTCCATTATCTAGGAACATCATGTGGGTGCTGGGCCATTTCATTCACTGTGAGCAGGACGTCAATTTGGTGTTTGGCAAACAGCATCACAGATGGTATTGGGATTTACCTCTAACATACACTGTGGAGACAGGCCAACAAACAGGAGGGGTATGTGCCAGACATGACTACAGAATGTAGGTGTTGCTCTTCTACATTTGTAGTAATGTTGATTTAACAGGGTGTGTGTGGATATGGCTGGTCTACATGATTTAATACCTGTCATAACAGTGTTATGTGTTTAAGGTAACTCCCAACTGTAGGGTTAAATGCAGACTGGACAGTGTGTGGAGTCTTATGTTTCTTGTGTTACTCACAGAACACCTATCTTAGAACTCCAGAAGCATAGTCTGAGGATTGCAATATTCTTATATCCTATTTCAAGATGTTTTTTAATATTAACCCCCATTTTATAAAGCCCCATTTTATAAGAATATTAAGAATATTAATAGGATGGATAATTTTAAACATACCACTAGATGTGGGTCATGCAAACAATGTAGTTATATATTGGAGAAATATGATATAGTGTTAGATAATATTATTAGATCTAGACTTAGGTTAGTGAAGGGGAACTGTAATTCTAGTATGGTTGTATACATTGCTGTATGTCAGGGATGTCCAAGTTATTATGTGGGGGAAACAGAGAGAAGTTTTAAAAAACGCATTTACGAACATAATTATAATATTAAGAAAAGGGATCAGAGAAGTGCATTATATAGACATATTGAGCAATGTGGTCAAGGACATGATTTTAAATTTGCCCTGTTGGAAACTGTCACAAACGATCCTAGGGGAATGAATTACAAAAAAGTATTGAATTACAGAGAAGCGTAGTGGCAGTTATACACAGATGCAACAACATATCCAGGTCTCAATGATAGTATATCAGTGAAAGCCATTCTTGATATATAGTTATGATGTTGTACAAATAAGGGTGGTATTATATACATTACACAAACAATATATTTAGTACACTGTAAGTTTTATGTTATTAGAGATTCACACATTATTAATTAATTAATCATTTATTGCTTTTTGTATACGATTCACATTTAGATAGTATATATTAATATATTTTATTTTTTATATATTCTATGGTTGCAAAGGCAAGCTATTTTAGTGAAAGGTATGTGTAATTAGTGATGTATGTTAAGCATATAATGTTATACACCTATATTTCAGTATACTTTTTTTAGTATACATTTTTTTAGTATGCATTTTTATAACATATATCTTTTAGCATAGGTTTTTATTTATGATGTGTTGAACAAATGTTATGTGTAGCTATAAGGAATATATCATGTTTTTTTAGAAATGACAGTGTTAGTGTTAAATAACTGAAGTTCTATGGTATGAGTTATTAGGACATGTTACTTTAAGTAGCGGTTTGTCTGCGACTATTGTTTTTTAAAAATTGGCGCCACTGAAGTTATTTAAGTGGAAGTGACAAAGTGAACAGTGTTCTGATGAAGCCTGTTGAATGCGGGTGAAAGCACTTAACCATTAATACACTAAATGACCGCTTTTTATTCCTTCTTAGTAGTTTGTGTGTTGTTTGATTTTTCATGTACGTTGCACGTTAGTGTGTTTCGCTATGAGTAGTGCTTTATGCAATAAACGAGTTTTATATTTTCACTGTTTTGGATTTATTCGAGCATCTCTGGAAGTATTTACCATTGTTCGCTATTGACAACATATGGATTGTATGTGGTCCTGAGAGTAAGAGGTGTGAGTGCACTTATTGGTTCTCCTTGGGCATACTTATGGTGACTGTCGACAGTATGTGTACTGTGCAAACGTACCTTGGCCTGTGCACAGACTGAGGTAGATGCCATTGTTCTTGGTCCTGTTCTATCTGATGTTGCATGCTGCTCCAGTGTATGGTACCCTATCGGCTCACATGTCTGTAGGGCCAAACACACACGTGTCCCATACCACAGACAGGCATAGGACCACACTGTGTCGTGACCCAGTTTATGTAGGATTAGTGTGTGAGTGGCACATATGAGGCTGGTGTTTATCAGACAGTCCATATAGTGTCATATTAAGCTTGTGCACCATATGTGGCTGTGGCTGTGTTCACACTGGTTGCACTTTCTCACAGGTGTCTGATACTCTGTGCTGTGACATGCATGTAGTGCCTGCTATATTTGCAGGTACATGTGTATTCCCTCATACAAAATGTAGTCCAGCGTTTTGACAGTCTGCCTGTAGTTTGCACAGTGCCTTGTTACATGCCAAGCAGCTTAGTGTAATTACCCAGTGTGCTGTTATGTCCAGTTATTTGCAAAATATACTGCTGACAGGCCACCATAACTGTTGTGTATTTCTGACAAAGCAGAGGGATTCTGTACAGATGTATGTCACTAACTACTGGGTAGTATGTGGCCATGTGACCTCTGCACCACCAGGTATTATGTGTCAGGACAGACTGGCGTGTGTGAATACATAAACTGTGTGGGCATATGTAGTCCAGTATTTACGTGATATACCCATGTACATGGTTGTGAACATCCACATTATCAGGTGTGGTCCACATGTCCTGCACGAAGGGGATCTGTGAACACCTCTGGACTGACCACAGGGTGCCAGACTATCCAAATATATTGGTCATATCTCTGATGTAGTCCACAGGATCATTACTGTGCTAGCACTGGTACTGTACTATGATGTCCTTAGGATGTCTGTCAGTAACCAATGGCACACATGTCAAAAGCAGATGTGACCTCCCACACACAACATGTCTGTTAAGACAACCCCTGTTACAGTAGCAAGAGTCTACATATATACTTGCAATACATACATGACATCCCCTTGCACTAAGAGTTTGGGACTACTGATGCTGAGGTAGGACTCCACCCCATGTTCTGGACATATGGTAAACATACATATATATATATATATATATATATATATATACATATATATATATATATATATATATATCCATATATCTATATAGATATATACACATATAAATATCTACATACATATATGGATATATATATATATATATATATATATATATATATATATATATATATATATATATATATATACAAACTCAAATATATACATATACACAGCTATATATGTCTACACACATACAGATATATAGATATATATGCACATATAGTTATGGATATCTACATATATATATTGACATAAATAGGTATATCTGATTAGATATGTATGCACATATAGTTATAGATATCTACATATATATCGACATAAATAGGTATATCTGTACACATAGGATGTGCATCATATATATCTATATATACATATCTATATATATATATATAGAGAGAGAGGGAGAGAGAGAGATATCTAAAAATGGCCATATATATGATGCACTATACAGATGTGTAGAAATACATACATATATGTATATATATATATATATATATATATATATATATATATATATATATATATATATATTCATATATATGTGTATGTACATGTAGACATATATCTACATATGTATATATCCATATCCTTGTCATGTGTAAACATTATGGTTGTGTATACCTTCCCAGATGTATCACACTGTATGTATCTGATATATGCATATTTAAATATAGCAACATATGTGATGCAACAGTTATATCACTAACAAGTACTACACAATTATGGAAGTCAAATCAGTTGTTCAATAGTATCCAATATGTGTACTGACAGATATATTGGAAAAACAACAACTGTTTTCACAGCTGCCATGGTGTAGTGGTTAACTGTTGTGACTATAGTATACAGGGTCCTGGGTGCAAGGGCTGTTTATTTTTTTGCTGAGCAGAACAAGGGCTGTTGGATACAGAGTGTTTAAGGCAGTTTTGACCAGCTTTAACCATGTTTACGTGGGTTTGCGCGAAGCTAAGTGGTGGTTGCGCAGTTAAACATAAGGGTACTTACACCATGTAGGCTTCGCTTACCAGTGTGCAAATGTGGTCAGCTGTTATATTGCAGAAATGCTGACACCTGCAAAGCATGGCACAGCCCTGGTAACCAGTGTTCGCATCCCAGTCTGATAACATAGCAGGGTAATGACATCTGTAATAAGTGTATGTAATGCCATGTACAATACATGCGTCTATGTGCCGTCATTACAGTAGCAAGGGGGGTGAGTGTCATGTCTGGGACACTCAAGTATATAAGACCTGTACATCACTCTTATCTATGTGAATGTGTTACATACAAGGGTAGTAACAGAGGTTACATACCGTCACACTGGCATGTAGTGCATCATGGTGTTACTACTGTTGACAGTGTCTTGACAGCCAAGAGTAGATTGCTAAATGTAGTACTGACAACAAGCACCCCTGTAGGCATAGCTGGATACTGAGGCCTCACTGTCATGTTCCTGGTGTGTGAGCTGTGTCACAGTATATATCCCCTACTGGATAATGATCTGACATGTGGAAAAGTAACTGTAGACTGCTGTCTGTACAGCACATTTCAGTGGGGGCTTTCAATATGTAGTAAGGGCATACATATTGGTGTCAGACATCTATCTGTCGACACATTCATCCTACTGCATAGCTACTTGCCAAGATAATGTATGTCAGTCCCTGTATAGATGTGCATATGGCAGGTATCAAGCTTGGATATGTACAGGCAACCTATGCTTGACTGACACTGACATGTCTGCCCAGCTGTGTTATAACTGGCACATATAGGAGACAACATCCTGTATGTACCACATACCACAGGTACCTCCACTACACTATCACAGTCACCAGAGCATGCTTAGGTACAGATCTTCATCACAGACACTAACCATGTGTTCTAATACATGTTGCATACATGTCAGCTGGATCACCTCAGTGGCCATTTGCAGGAGACACCTGATGCATGTCACTCTCACCCTGAGGGTCACCACAGTGGTGTCTGTTGATAGATTGCCTGCTGACACATGGCAGGTGGCATGATACTACTGTGCACACATCCTCTACACTTCTCATTGCTCCATGGGCAATAGCCAGGTACGCACCTATGACTACCTGCAGCGATGTACATAGGTGCACCCAAGTACTGGGGTGCACTTATGACCACCTGCAGTGATGCACCCCAGTACTGACAAATGTGTACATGTGCATTACTGAGGATAGCAGTGTAGTTGGGAATACCATGAGGGCCTTCACACCTACAGCAACACCCATTGCCATAGTAAGATGTGGCTGCTGCCAGATATTACATGTACCCTGTTACGCTCCTCTCCCTAATGGCTACATGAGCCTTGCAGTACCAGCACAACAGTGTTGTATAAATGGGTCAATAGGCATGGGATATCCAAGTGAGTGTATGTGTGCATGTCTGTATATCTGTAGGGTATAGCATTCCGTGGCCACATTCTTCTATTACAATATGCATTGCCACATAGTAGTATGGATAGTGTTGTTGCTGCCCTTAGGTGAGGCATGACAATGCATCACCCTACTATACCTCTGGCATGTGCATTACATGCATGTCACTGTAGTACCACTTTTGGGATGGAAAATGCATTGCATCACAGTCGTGGGCAATGTGTGATGGTGAGTATGTTAGAGTGTCATCATGGGTTCCATTGTGTACAATATCCACTGTGGGGTGTGGGTGCTGTGTACACTGTCATGACACCATGGTACACCAGGTACTTGTGCCAGGTACCACTGTATGGTGACCACTGTCACCATCAACCATGCAGATAACTGATACCACAATCCAGCCCAGTTATGCATGTGCTGTTTGCAGCCTACCTGTAACACATTGGACTCACTGACAAGTTATCAGCGATAGGCCCAGGTCTCTCAGATGTGTGTCTGCCTGTTATCTGTCTGTTAATGTGTATATGATGGTATCTCACACTATGTATCACCCATATATAACCATTACATCCCCCATTACCATACTGTACATGTCTGGGGATGTTCTGCATGTAACATGTAACCTGGAACACACCTCACCCTAAACACTGTGGGGTGTGTGCAATGAAAGCCACACACTTTAGTAGCACTACATACCTAGGTAGGGGTCTAGTCCCAGTGTTGCCAAGCAAGAGTGTGCATGCATGTGGATAGATCTACATCAGGTTGATAATTATACATGTCCCAGTGGGTCACCTGTCCAGGTGGCACTGGCAGCAACTGTTATACAAACCTGTGACATGCGTTCAACTGTACCCAGGATATGTCACAGCCGTGGTGTCACCACAGTGCCATACCCTTGTGAAATATGTATGCAGACCATCCTCCTGCTGACACACGTACACCTACAACACAAATGGATAACATTATGGAGACCACAATCACTCAGTGTTATTAACAGCTATAATGCATCATGGTTGAACAGCTACACTACCTGACATGTATGCATTAAACATTACTCCTGACAACATGTTACAGAGCAGTGCATTGGTTCACTGTAGTACAGTCACCATGTGCATCAGAACCATATTAGCCTGTCCCCGCATTGATGTTATGGATGGCAGGGATGTGGCACAAGTATCATCATATGCACAGGGTGTGTTGTTGATTTGCCAGAGACCGTGGGTGGGCCATAAGTTTGACGCCATGTGTGTGGGTGAGGGGTGTAAGTAGTTGAAATGGGCTTGATGATGTGGTGTGTGTAGGTATGGGGTTGCCCTAGGTGTGTTTGTATAGTGTGTGGGTATGCATGCACACAGTTTTGCCATGTGGCTGCTCTATACAGGTGTTTCTTGGACAGCTGCAGACCATAACTGGCAGGGTGTGTAGTGCACCACCTCTGCCATGGACACGTGGACTCTGCCAGCCAGGGGTTCCATGGGCACGTCCAGGTACAGGCCTCAATGTGCTACTCTCCATTGATGACAGATGTCTGCTTTAACCAGGGCCCTCCTGGGTCTGGCTAGAGCCACGTGCATGTGGCATGCTGTGGTGTGGTGTGGACAGTGGCCCCCCTGCAGTGTTGGGGCTGGTACTACCACTATGGGAGCACCTTGGTGTCCTAGCACAGCCACATCAATCGCCAGCTGTTGGTTCTGCTGGCCTACATTCATGCGACAATTGCCCAACTCCCACCATATATTCAAGCCCGGACAAACCACGGTTGAAGAGGCCCACCATCTCACCCAACCATCTATCCATGACCTCGACATAATCATGGAGGGCTCCAGCAAGTTAATGGAAGTTGTCGCTTACAGATGAGAGAGCAACCCTCTGCAACCTCAGACACTGTCTGGTGTACAGTGCTGTACATACCTGCACCCCCATGACAGTCTGAAACATGTGCCTGGTGGTACCAGTTCTGGCACTTCTGCCAGGGGCATACTGACTAGAGGTCCTACCATGAGCACCCCGGTACATCTGCCTATGTGGTGCCCTGCCGGACATCTGGCTATGCCTGCTGTGACCAGACACAGTAGGTACAGCTACCACACTCTCCTGTGCAGTGCAACCAACTGCCAACTGTTCCTCTGCTATGGCCACTGGTGAGGGGGTATGTATAGGCACTGTAACTGTGATTGGGTTTGGGGTGGCTAAGCGGGGGATGTCAAACAATGGTGCAGTTTCAGCCTCTGGCAATCCCACCTGTGCCTCAACAGTCCTGTCATCATCTTCGATGTCTGTATGGACACTAACATCAGATTGCATGCAGAAGGGACCCTGACCCACCTCGCCACCTGTGGGGGAAAACAAGAAACACACTTTAAGACTTGTACAGCATTCCATAACAGTACACACATACACACACACACACACACACACACACACACACACACACACACACACACACACACACACACACACACACACTGAAATTCCACCATAATACCTACATGTCCCTGAGTTTACAGACAGTCCCACGTTTATTCACATAAGTTCCCCATCCTGCATCACACTTGGTAACATACACTCATTAATACCACTCATTAACGTATCATTCCTCTAAATGCCTAGACGAGTGATCACAACACAAGACCTGTTACTCCATTACTTCCTTGACTTAAGTGGAGTAGGTTTTACATGGCCTCACTGCTGTCATCCAGTGTTCACCCTGGGTATGTCCGGACATTGTAAGCATGGCCCCCATATGTTAGGGGCTACTACGTTCACTCTATAATGTCACACACTGCAGTGTCATATGTAACTATTGCTCAGTACATGCCAGATCTGCTGCTCAATCAACTTATCATGTGGATAACAGTAATATGCAGAACCACTCCCTGCTGTTGTCTAGTAATTCCCCAATGCATCTGTAGTGCTGCATACATGGGTAGTTGTTCACCTTTCTGCTGATTGCAATATTAAGGGTATACCTGGTGTCTAGTTTCCCTCTCTATGCATGTTCCACGCTACACACCTTATTATACTATCAGCTGTCCTGTGATTACATATCAGACAAGTATTCCTGGTGTCTCACGTGTCAGTCCATGTCCATGTACTGCACGATTCCAAAGGTAAGTAATGCCGTATGAACAACTCTGCAATCACACATGTGTATACATGGACACCCACACAAACACACACACATCCACACACACACATCCTACATGTATTAACCCCCCTCTACTCCACCAGGTTGCACTTACAGACAAAATACCCCTCCCCACACACACACACACATACACGCACACACACACACACACACACATACACACACATGCCTAACGGTGAGGTTGCACAAAGATAGTACACACAGTCCTTCCATTACCCATCTGTCAACATGCATAACATATGATACTCAACAGCATGCAGTGCAGCTATAGTCAATCCATGCTAGCAACAGTATACATATGTTTGATGAATGGGCTGTGTTAGTAGGTAATGCCCCTTACCCTGGAAAACACTGTACCCATCTACACAGTATTACTGTGCACCTGTTCTGCACCCTGCCATGTACTGTGCACAGACCTCACAGGTGTACAAACCATTGCTGAATGTGTATTACTGTGTCAGTTATGTCTACTCTAATGCTCAAAGCCCCTATGTGTTTGAGCGACACATACCTGGGATGATATGTGGACAGATGTCATTTATGAATGCCTGATGTCTGGTTTAGAGATCTCAACATCAGCGGTGCATGTATGACCAATACGATACTATTACACTGACAACTGTCAAACCTTACCATGGCTATGGGGAGTGTACACACCCTTAATTGATATGGCATACTCTTTCTTGATATGCCATGGGACCACATCACTGCATATATTAATATTACATGATATGTGACATATGTGCACATTCACATGCAGTGTCTAATAAATGTGTTAGGTGTACAGATGCTGACCGTGATGCATACACTCCGTGGGTGCATATGTGTGCACGCCGTTATCATGATGGTTTGTTGCAGCTATTGTTATATGTACTACGCCAGTCACTATTCCTGGCAGGGGTATACTAGCATGGGCCATCTGCATTTGCCAGTATATGGTCAGTCTGCCCTACACATGTCCCCCACCTCTGCATGATTGCAAGGTCTACTCATGTGCATATCCTTTGGAGTTCACACACTGCCGTCACTATTGATGTGGAGTTAGGGTTACATCTGCCACAGTTCCTGAACCTGACTGTGTGCAGATACAGCCATTCTTAGCATCCTTAGTATCCCTGCTGCAGTGTACTGGTGTGTCATGATGACACACCCTCCCCACCTTCAACCTTTATGCAGATGATTGACAGTTATGGCCTACACATGTGTCAGTTTGCAGTGTCCCAAACACTGAACACCACGTGTAACAGCCTAGTCCCAGCTACTGACTGGCAAACATACAGATGTACACTGGCACTGGCACAGTACAGATGAGGATGGTGGGCCTGAGGTGGGGTGAGGCATTGGTTGTGCAGCACCCGTATCTTACATAATACTGTCTGTAGGTTTCCAATGTGGTCATGGTACACCAGTACACATTGCAACGCATAACTGTTGGGGACCTCTTCTGTTATGCGTACACTACCTGTAGAGACGCCTGGCTGATGTTTCCTGTGGTACAACTGTCACATCTGTTTTCCCTAACCCATAGGCCATGCACTTGCAGAGTCCAGGCAATTGCTGACACTGGTACCGCACAGCCAGTATTTGCTAGACACTCCTGCTACCCCCTCAGTGTTGTGGCATATTAGTGGGTAACCTGCATAACCAGTTTGCTACATGTGCTAGCATTTGTCTTGGGTGGCCATCTGTTTATTTCCTACATCATTCCTGTCCCATACATCCTTGCCACATACATGATTGTCTGCTCTGTTT
>NC_056728.1:363665429-363682929 GCF_019279795.1 Protopterus annectens
ATGCTTTCCGGAATACTGTATTAAATGATCTGTTTGAGAATTGCATTAATCTGTTTATATGTATTTCAAAGCCTAAACAGCTATATGACATGGCATATACAACTATAATAGTACACAAATAAAGCTTTCTCATGTATGCAGACCTGTGTGTGGTGTTATATCCTTTGACCTCTCTGTGAGTATATGTTTCAGGCAAGAATTGTCTTTTGTATGGGTGACTCATGTAGTGTCCATTTGATAAGGTGGAAACCGTATGGTGTGCAACCTATAATTATGTATCTTCCTATACATATGTCTGTTTGTGTATGTGTAGTTACATATATATCTGCATATATGTGTGTGTGTATATGTATCTTAGGAATGTTTATTGCTTCCACATTGTACATTCCTTATGGTAGTCAGACTGTACTGCATGATATGTTATTGATGCCAGCCTGACATCATACAGGTGGGATGGATTACTGTTAACATCTTGTGCCCATGTTGTGTCGGGTCCTGGTTATGGGACTTGCAACAGTTGGTATTGTATTGCAAGGCAGGCCTGTTTGGCTGTGGGGGGATAATATCAATAAGTACAAGACGTATGTAGCTTGGGCCCCCTCACCCCCATTAATGGTGCCTGTGGTTATAAATGTATTTGTTATGTTCTCTTTTATATCTATAGATATATATCTGTATATATATATATATATATATATATATATATATATATATATATATATATATATATATATATATATATATCTGTATATATCTGTGTGTATATACATATATATATATATATATATATATATATATATATATATAAATATATATATATATATATATCTGGATCTACCTGACAAGATCAAAAGCTCACAACACCGACAACCACATGGCCGACACCATATCACCAACAGCCAAAATCCCGACATCAGAATAAAACCATAAAAAAGGAACAGAAAAATCCCTTTTAACTGCTAGCAGGGGGGAATCTGCTCCCCTGCACCCCCCGTGGGAATCTCCGCCCCCCACACCCCTCGTAACTTTAATATACCAATTCCGAGATCGCACTATAGTGCAAGAATGGAAATCTTTCCATTCCGCACGATAGTGAGATGCCAGTTCTCTTGATGAGGAGGGGTGTTTGGAAATCAGAAGCCCATGAGCCCCCTAGTGGAAACAGTGGGACTGAGGTCCCCACCCATGGGCAGTCAACACTGCACCTTCAAAGCCCCAAAGGTAGCTGTACTGGGGACTGAGTAGGAAGGCCAGGCAGACCCTCTAGTTGAGACACATGGACCTCAAGCTGGCATAGCAGCTCTCCGAACTCCCTGTAGAGCTCGCTATGCACCACGGCCCAGACCTGGCGAAGGGTGACTGGTTCCTGTCCGCGCCTACTCCCAGGGGGGTTGAGCCCCATCCCCTGAGGTGGTTCCACATGAAGGTGGTGCAGGACCAATGGACAAGGAGGTCTCGGGTTGGGCCCCAGATGTGCTGGTGCCCGGTGCCACGGTGAGCTGAGATGGGACAGGTGGATCTGCTGGGACCGGTCTTCCCAAACGTGCTATGGTGTTTAAATGTTATCAACATAGGTGAGTTAGTATCAGTCAATACATTTCTGGATTAGGTATAACAGCATGCATATATATTCCCATTAAACCATACACCAGATATGGAACACTTGCATAGCAAACAGAACACATGCATATATGGAACCACAGTGGTTATTACAACAGCATGCAGGTATATTGATGGCAGCATGCCACCAATGTGGGAGTATTTCAACATGGCACATGCATAGAAACAAATTTAAATAATTATCAAACACTAGGACACATGTCCCAACAGTAGAGTTAATTCAGCACATACCGATTGAGTTGTGTATTTAATTTATTGTTGCAGATATGGTGGTGGGGGGAGATGTCAATTAACAGCTAGTATATTCCTGTAGTTCATATTACTTTCCTAATCAGTGCTGTGATCTGTACCTTACAGGTATTAGTACACTACCCTACTGCCTTAATTTGGACAGTGGTATGGCTATCGACAACTATATACTTGAACTGTGTTTTACCTGCAGTATACACCTTTTACCTGGTATACCCATGGAGGTATTGTTTGTTAGTACTACTTAACTGTTTCTACACATACTTCCAGATTCCAAGTTGATGTTATGCACATACCTGTCTATCTCTTATTGCACACCCTCTGGGCATGGCTTTACCACATGCAGGGAAACCAGGAGATATTTTGACTACTGCCCTCTTAAACCTTTAGTGACTTGTACAATGAAAGGTTTGTTTTATTTGACATTTTCCAAATATGTACAGGACTGACAGTCAGTTATATGACATGAAATGCTGCTTACATGTCAGAAATTAGCACACTGTAATGGCAGGGGGACAGGATAACAGCCGGCAGATATGGGCCAATTAACTGGACATTCTGGACATTTCTGTACACTTGTGGGGTATGATTCTGCATACAGCTTACTATCACTCCCAGGATCTGAACCATGGTTATGTCTGCTAAATATAAAACACTGTCCATCACAGTTGAGTGTGCTATATAGCTATTGCTGTGTATCTGTTGTCTGATTTCTGTCTATAATTCTCCTGAGGTTTTACATTCTGACCTTGTAATTACAACACTCTTACACAGGATTTCGTAGGCAGATGTATTATGTAGTACAGTGTGGGTGACAGTGATGAGTAATACCTTATTATTCAGAGCAACTGCAACACTAACAGTGTCATACAATACCAGAGTAAACAGTACCCGATACAGGGTGTCAGTGTTTTACTTCTAGGCACAGTGTTCGTATCTGAAAAACCTGTGGGAGCAATGTTTGTTAGCACTACCTGAATGTTGCCACACAAATTACCAGTTTCCACATTACTATTATGCACATACATCTCACTCTGTTACTGTACACGCTCTGGTCACAGCTTGACAACATGGAGGTGGAGATGGGACATACTTGGCTAATTACTCTCATAACATTTTGGGGTGTAGCTAGAGTGACAGGTTTGTTCTTATAGATGTCTGACAATCAGTTGTATGTCTTGTTTGCTGCCTAAACATCTGGGATCATCCCACTGATTTGCTAGGGGGCAGGGTGACAGGCAGCAGATATGGGCCAATTTACTGGACATTCAGGACATATCTGAACACTTGTGGGGTATGATTCTGCATACAGCTTACTACCACTCCCAGGATTTGAACCATGGCTGTGTGTGTAAAAAACACAACAGTTCATGTCACAGTGGAGTGTGCTATCTAGATTTTGTTGTCTGTCTTTTCATTGTTTTTTATCTAAGTCTCTCTCAGTTGTACTATATGACCTCTTGGGATTACAACAGTCATATACAGACATTCCAACACATTTTATTTATGTAGCACAGTATGGGTAACAGTGCCTAATATGATACTAGAGTGAACCACATGCAGTCCAGCAGTTATACCTTTATTGTCAGGCTATTATGCTTTTATTTACATACAACCTATACGAGACTCTTCCTGCCCTATTCTCTGGTATATGCAGTACATGCCTTAAGCAGTACAGGTTTTATATAGGCAATTAACTTAGTACTACTTTTAGATTTATTTCCTATTGCAGTAGATGCAAGAGTATTACTAACCTGCCTCGTGTCGCAACTGCTACAGTCTGCAGGCATGGGCTTCCTGGTTTGCAGCCCGCTCATCTGCCACTGTGAAAGACAAAAGAGGAATATTTAGCCATACCTATCCATAATATATATGAGCTGGCAATTATTAAACAGGTAGTGGACTGATACTTACACATGGCTGGGGCATCCCCTGTCCTCCTAACCTCTTGGATACATTGATTTAAGAGATCCCTCTTTCTCTGCTTCAGGTTGGCATAGTGATGCCTGACCTGCTCACCACTTTGGGGTATGCCAGTGGCACTGGTGAGGTCACGGGCGAGATGGTCCCAGGCTTCCGCCTTGTATTGGAAACCCTGGTACTGGCCCTGCAGCAGTCTCTGCTCATGATCATTCACAAGGAGTCCTGTCATGATTCTGGATTTCTGGATGCCCTAGCACTGAACCAAAAAGCACACATCCGCTTCCATTCCCGACATAGTGCCTACAGGGCGATGGGCAGACCCGCGCACCTACAATTAAATTTCATCTGTTTCATAAAAAAATAGCACATTTATATTTAATGTTTTAACTATTGCTCTTGTACACTTGGGGGGATGTTGCTCAGGGTATGTGAACACCTATAAGCAGTCTCCCCCATTCTTATTCATACACTGCTGTTCTTCATTGCAGAGGCATGTATATTCTGAGAGCTCTGCTCTCAGACATGCCCCCTGCACTCGTACACACTCTGTCTCCATTTACAAGCTCAGGCAGCAAGCCGTCATTAATATGCATGGTGCGCTGCCGTCCTGCTCTTAAACGGCCGCTTCCATGCAGGACTAAGCTACTTCTACATGGAAGGATAGTGAATCCGAGGGTATGTTAAGTTATTTTTTTCTAAACATTACATATTTAAATACTTATTTTCAGCTTTTCATGCATGCACTGTTTGCATAGATTGTGCAAAAGAAATACTTTAATGTATTTATTTCAGATAAAGGGTTGTATTACTTGACTTTATATGTTTGATGCTGATGGTTTATTTATTGGCTTAAGTGTTCAATTGGATAGTGTAGACACCTTGAAGGGTGACTGTTTTGACAAAATTGTTATCATTTAAAAAATTTCAGTTTGGCTTTTCATAACAGTGGGCCGGATTCATGATGGCTTGCAGGGAGTATAGGAGTAGAGTAAGACTCCATGCAGCCATCATGTCCGACGAGTGATCCAGGAACAGTCTGCAGTGGCATGCAAGAGAGCTCCTAAAATGGCTCTTACACAGACAGGGCTGGGGTATGCAAATTACCTCAATTGCAGGTGAAAGGCGTGCAAATGAGGTAGATTTGTGATTCTGGAAACCCAAACCTGTCCGAGTAAGAGCAGTGTTATTTGCAGAAATGTACTCAGTTGACAACTGAGAACCATTCTGCAAATAGCAAAACGGAGCCGTGACAGCCCCAAATAAAGGTTGCATCCAGTGCAGGAAGCATGACAATGGCCAAATATACAGCCATTGGCAATGTTTCCCGATGCAATATGAAAAAAAAATAATAATTTTTTTTCCCTCCAATTTCTGATGTTTAAGCGTAACTCAGTGCCGCGCAAATGGGCTGCGCTCTAAAAAAACAGAAAACTAAAAATTCAAACCCACAAATGTGGATCTTATTTAAATTGTTAATGTACAATGCAAGGGAATGCAGGCTGAAGACAACATGGCCACCGAGTAGAGGTTGCTAAGGGGGGAAGCTTAGTCTAAGAGATGTAACCAAGCATTAGTAGGCAATCCTATGCAAAGGAGGGTTAGGATAGTGAATTGCAAGTTTACATAGCAAATGAGCACAGTCAGTGGAGTGTAGGAGTAGGATAAGGGGAGTAACAGAGTAGAAGATAGGTGGCATCACAAGGGGGGTATGTATGAAAGAAGTGAAGCTCATTGGAGCAGAGTGGCATGTGTCAGCTGTCATTTACACATCATGGAAATAGGTGTGTCAACAGGTAGGCTAGGTAAAGGCAAGAAATGGAAGGTGTATGCCGTGGATAACACCAAAGTTTCTTGCTGAGTGGGTATGCATGCGTGTGCGCGCCTGTAAACCCGAGTTAGACAGAGTGTGCGCGTGTAAGCATGAGTGTGCGCGTTTAAGCCGGAGTAAGCATGTATAAGGCTGTTTAAAGAGTTGTAAGCATGTTTGCGCTGGTGTGCACACATTTTAACCTGACTAAGCAAGTTTTAGTCTGTGCAAGCATGTGTGCGTGCAAGTGAGCTGTTGTGAGCATGTTTGCGCTTGTGTGCGTGGCGTTGCCCCCCCCCGAGGAAACAGAAAGGAAAAAGGAAGCACAACAAATAGTAGGAATCTACCAGGGAGTACTAGCAGAGCTAGCAGGTGAAAACAATCAGAATCAGGCAATTACACAGGCAGTACACTAGCCCAGCCCAGCCTAGCACTTAAAACTCTGCAAACAACAGTTCATTATGTTTCTCACAACAGACACTGCAGTAAGCTAATAGAAGTGAAAACTGAAAAAGCTTTACTGAGACAAAGAAATGTTAGGGGCTGCCATTGCTGTTATAAGGCGACATATGCAACATGCTGAGGGTGGTGACAATGAAAATGCTGCTGGACAACCCACAGTGAGGAGACGGAGAAGAGTGTACAGGCCCAGGGTAGCCTACCAGGGGCTACATGAACTGGAGATAGTGGAGCGCTATAGAGTGGACAGAGACCTCCTGCAACAAATTGTTGAGCTGTGCAGGCCATGCCTCACACACAGAACCAACAGAGGGGAACCCATCCCAGTGGAAACTAAGGTATGTGTTGGCCTAAGAATATTAGCAACAGGTACCTTCCAGATACCAACTGGTGATATGATGGGGATATCACAGGCATCAGCATCCAGGGAACTGCACCAGTTCCTGGATGCCATGTCAGCACATGTCGGTGATCATGTATATTTCCCCAATTCCCGTGAGGTATTGGCCAGAAATATGTGTCTCTTCCAGCAAATAGTGGAATACCCTGAGGTAGTGGGTGCAATAGACTGCACGCACATACGCATCAAAGCACCAGCCAGTGAGCAGGGTAGGGTCTACTTCAACCGCAAGGGCTTCCCCTCCATCAACTGCCAGGTCGTGTGTGATGCCCAGGGCATAATACTGAATGTGTGTGCTGGCAGCCCTGGAAGCTACCATGATTCTCATATCTGGCATCTGACGCAGCTGTACCAGACATTTACCAATGGGGACATCCCACATGGTCACCTAGTGGGGGATGCTGGCTATGCACTGGAGCCATGGCTGATGGCACCCATCATAAAAGCATACACACCTGAACAGGAATGCCATAATGAGGCACACGCACAAACACGTAATGTAATCGAGTATGTGTTTGGGCTGCTCAAGTCACGGTTCCGGTGCCTGGACACATCTGGTGGAGCCTTGCAGTACTCACCAACTACATGTACCCAAATTGCCATGGTATGTGCTATGCTACATAATATGATCCTGCGAAAACAGCTGCAGCAGGACCAGCATAGACCTGGGCCAAACAGCCCCCCAGCATTGCCAAGGCCATCACAGGCAGAGTGTGACTCGGAGGAGAAACAACCTGAGCCTGGCCCAGTAGGCAGAAGGAGGCATGCCCAGTATGCTTTGGCCTTGGCAAAGAGGCAATGCATAGCACATACACTGGCTCAGTAGGAACTCTAGAAATTATACCTCTCTCTGACTTGCACATATAGTAAAAGGGATGCCTAAGTTGACACTACCTGCTTTCAAACATGTACAGGGAGTGCAGTATGTGCATCCAACACAGGCAGCCCTGCAGCACCACCTGAGGCATGATTGCCATGTGTTAAGCAATATAAAGCAGTGCTAAACAGCATTTACCACCATGTAGTATATGTAAACAAAATCGCACACACCAACTAGCACAACTGTGGTCAATGTTGAGTAATAGTGGGCAACGTCCAGCAATGCTGGTGAATATTGAGCAATGTCAGACAAGCCTAGTCTAAGTAGGGCATAGCTGAACAAAAGCCAACATGCTCATATTTGCTTAACTGGCCCTTAAGCAGTCTGGTCTGCTCAGTATGAAAATATAAAGCAGTGATGGGCCTCGAACCCAGGATACTGTGCACTATAGTAAAAGTACTGAACCACTAAAACATGGCAGTATTGCAGTGGTTAGCCTGTATGAAGGAATGTTGATAAGTCTATGCAAAGTATCTTATGGAAACCCTGCAGGCACAGCATAATCCCTGTTGAGTTATGGCACAAAGGTGAGTCCTGCAGTAAGAACAGAACTTGACTTCCAACACACACAGTATAAATGTTAATTTTGGTCATGTTCACACACATCAACAAATGTAGTGGACCTCAGATAGCAACATACTGAAAGGTCACACTGGGCATGCTCACATATGAATAAATGAGACAAATGTTAGGCAACAAAACACGGAAAGCCTGAACTGGGCATGCTCACACACTTAGGCCAGGTCTGAGTACAGCAGTGGGCCACACATATCTGGCACTTGCATGTGTTAACCCAGGAACCTCTCACTATCCAGCAATCTGCCCTGTGTACACAGTTATATGACAACAGACACATATATAATATAGTGGAACCCTGTCATAATCAAATATGTTCTGCAGATACCTAAGTTGTTCATAGAAACTGGTAAAGCAAAGACGATAAAGACCTGCAAACAGTATCAGCAATAAACATTGGGCATCCCGAACATTAGCATAGGTTCAGAGATCGATACTAGGCTATCTGCCCTAGGGCATGTACAAGCATAGCCAGAGTGTGTTTGGCATTTGCAACCCTGTCAGATTACTACGCTGTGCGTGTGAATAGTAGGTCACACAAGATAGCCCATGTATGTTTAGGCTAGTGTGCCTCTGTCTAGCAGGGACACAGAAGATATCCCAGGGGTAAACATACGATCACCCACACAGTCATCAAAATGTCTCCTGTAGGTGGTCAGTGGGTGGCTCTGCCTATGTGAAACTGGGATTACAATCCGGAGTGAGTGGAGCCTCTGGGATAAGAATCTGTCCCTCCAGCATGACCTATTAACATCTGTGCTGAGGTATATGTTCCTGGAGTGTGTAGCTCCAAGGGAGTCGGATATCCTGAGGTGGAGCATGTCCAGTAATTCTGGGTTAGGTATATCTGTAAACAACAGGCACACATCATATCCGAGTAGGTGGTAAGCGACTGAGTAGAGCTGGAGTTACTGCATCCGAACTGTGCAGGGCATCTGTGTGAGTCCCTAGATCTGCTTGGTGAGGAACTTCTGTGGCCAGTACAGTTGCTGCAGGTGTTGGGTAAGGTACATCCCAAATGTGGCATTGTAACCAAGCATGGTTTTGATGAGTATACGGGCACAATGACCTCACTCGATTTAGATGTGAAACCATATGGGATAAGGTGGCCTATATAGAAGGTCTGTCCAACCACTTTGACAACATCATTGTCAAAGGCGACAGTACGAACAAGTCATGTCCCCAAACCCCTAACAACTCCTACCGTATGTAATGGAGTACTACGTATGTGGTAATGTGTGGGCATGTTGTTATTCCCAAAGAGGATGACTATGCAACTAATGGCATTTATCTGTAGGCCATGGCTCAGGCACCAGTCATCCATCTCTGTGAGACCCTGTTTGAGCATGCATGTGGCAGCTGGAGAGTTGATTATGGCACCCTGTTTGCAGTCAAGTGCGAACATAGTCAGCCATATTCCCCCTGTGGTAGCCTGTATGTCAGACAAATATATACTGAACAAGAGAGGTCCCAGGACCGAGCTGTGTGGGATGCCATGCGTAACTGGTGTATAGTCAGACATGGCACCTGCAATTCTGACCATGTGGGTGCTATCCCTGATACAGGTAGCAATCCATCATGTGAGATATGTGTCCATATCGACGCTGGTGAGCCTATGCATAATGGTCCAGTGGGTTATTGTGTTAAAGGGTTTTGCAAGGTTCAGGTAGGCTGTGTGGACAACCATCCCTATGTCAATGGACCTGTTAACCATTTAAAGAATACAAACAGGTTCAAGAGTCAAGATCTGCCCACAACAATGCTGAAATGTGTAGGACACAGTGTCTGTAGGTTCCTGATGTCTATGTGTATGAGTCCCATGACAATATGCTCCATAGCTTTGCAGAATGGGCTAGTTAGGCTTATAGGGCAATATTGTCTGTGGTCCACTGTGGCACCAACTCTGTGGACTGGGACCACTGTCGCTGTACGCCATTCCTTGGGTACATATCTTGTAGTAACTCCGATATTGAACAGTGCTGTAATGTAAGGGTTACGTCTGTCATGACGTGTAAGATGCAGGCCGGGACACCGTCTGGTCCCATTGATGCTGTGATGTATGCTTTGGGGAGGGCAGCACTCACCTGTTACTGTGTGATGTCAGGGAGGTTACACTCTGTTGGGATGGATAGTTACTCCTTAGGGGGGATGGGGGGAGACATCTGCATTGAACCTGTTTGCCAGGATGTTGGCAATGCCAGTGGGTTCAGGGTAAGTTTAGTCAGTATGCAGTAACTCATAGCATATCAGTGAGTGTCCACCCAGGTTCCTGACATAACTGAAGAAGGCCTTGTGATAGTCCTATGTGTCTGGTGCAATTGTCCGGTAGAAGCGGTTCTTAGAAAAGTTCATGAGTGATCGTAGCTGTCTGCTAGTACAGATCACAGATGCCTTGCCCGCCTGGGATTGTGCTCTATCATGTAGTAGCTTCCTCCTGATGTTGTACAGCTTATTAATGGCTGGGGTCTACCAGACAGGTCCCCTGCCATTGGAGGAGTGAGTCCTGTTGTTATTTGGGATCCATGCAGTCCACTAGGTGTCCATAGAATGTGTATGTAAAGGATTCAGCAGTCTGAGCCGTATTTGCCACTGTCTCAGGGTCTCTGAAGGATACCACCTTGCTTTGGTGAAGTGAGACGTTGGCTCATGAGAAGTTCACCAAGATTACCCAGGATGGGTGTGTGGAGGGTATGTGTATGTCCAGTGAGATACATGTATGTTCTGACCTTACCAATGAGGGGTATATCGCTGGTGTGGTACATAGAGTCCCCATGTTGGTGATGATCTGGTCCAATATGTATTCCCCCTTGTGGCTGTGCTGACTGGTCGTGCCATAGCATATGAGTCTACAAATTGTAGCGACTGTTGGGCGAGGGTGTTGGGGCTTGAGTAGTATCCCCAGTCAATATTTGTGTATTTGAAGTCACCCAATATAATGGTGTTTGTGGAGACCTTCATATTCTCCATAGTTCCCATGAAAGTCGTGTGTGGTTCCTGAGTTTGGGAGGGTGGTCTGTAGCAGGCAACAAACTGAAAGGCAGTTTTGCACAATGGTAGTTGTATATGTATGGTCTGTGATGCTTTGTGCAGTGCTACTAACCCAGAGGTGTGTGTATCTGTGATGTATACGGATACTCCCCCTAGTTGTGTTGTCTGTTCCAAGTCATGTGGTCAAAAAGCATGATATGAAACATAAGCTGGTAGTGCAGTTGTGCATAAGTGAGCCTGAACCAGGCATCTGTTAGTGCACAGATATCACTATCCTCCATACTGAGGAGAGTCCTGAGTGGCCGCAATATGAGGGTAACACATCTGGTATTGAGCAGCATTACCCTTAGTTTCATTTAACCTGTAATGTCTATGGAGGTGGGTCTGTCTTTTGAGCCCTGCTTAAAAAAGGCACTATGGTGGTAGCAAGAGCCTTAGCCAGCATTCAAAAGTCCACGGGTGACAGGTGCAAGCTGTCCATAGTGAAGCTACGTGGCATGTCGAGCATGTCACCACAGGCTGACAGACACTGTATCCCCTATGAATGACACCAATTTGTTAGCCAACTGTTAAACATGATATGTTTGTCTGTATACTGTGATATCATAATTGGTGGGTGTAAGATGCTAGACAAGGTCAGGGTCATACTGGCCTGGGCTACATGATCAGAGTGTTCCTCTATGTATCATGTCATGTGGTCCGGGGAGTAACGTCTGAGGTTTTACGCACCAGCATGGACAATGATGGTGCCAGTCCTATACTTGCTTTGGAGTGACCTGACTGCATGTGTTATGTGGCAGATCCTGGCACCTGACAGACAGCCCAAAGTGACTATTCCCTTGTTTGGGCTGGTGAGTGGTACGTCAGTGTGTCTGACAATAAGAGTCGCCTATTACAAGTGTATTAGGTGTGTTGTTTAGGCTGAAGGGCAGTGACTGTGTGGCACACTGACATTGTGAACTATGTGATATGTGGGTATAGTAGTGGGGTAGCAGTTGTGTGTGTGTCTGCTTTGGAGGTCTCTGCTGCTTAGGCAGAGTTCATTTACAGCATCTGAGTATGTCTATGTGTGATAATGTGGTTTGAGTGCTGTCGCTAGAGGATATGTGAGACTGATATGTGGTGTGTGTGGTTTCCTTCACCACCTGATAGACTGTGCCAGGCATGGGTCGAGAGAGTTCAGCACACTGTATGTCTATATAGCTGCATCTCACACATATATCTGAGTTTGTCGGGAGGAGGGGAGGGTTGTCTGTGTACATGAGGCAGATGTGACATTGTGTCACCATCACAATATTTACCAGCTGGACTGGAGATTACACACAAAACCGACCCCTGGACATGCCAGGATATTATGATGACATACTCTGTAGCCTGATCACAAAGGATCAGTAGGGTGTTAAGTGTGTAAAAGAGTATAACAGGGATTAGTGCTCAGGTTTGTTGGTGTTTTGTAAAGAGTATCTAAGAAGGAGTCCAGACTGAATCATGACACCTCCTTCAGCTATGTCATAAATAGCAATGTACACTCATATATGTCCTGAGTCAGGGCCAGTTGTACCTGACTGACAATGCCGACATCCTGACAGACAGGCCCATATATACATACATACCCAACTCCCACTGATGATAGTCTATATCATCATACCAGGAGAGATCACATGTAGAATGGATGAGCAGCTACCCCCAATGCCAAAAGCATGTCAGCAACTGGAATACATTGATTCCCAATATGTGTTATGCATAAACTACAGAACAAACAGATCCTACACCTGAACATTCAGCTGTGCCTCACCCCCTACACAGGATGTGGAACCGTTGAATGTGTTACAGCAACATATGGCACTCCCCACAAGTGTTGGTGCACAACACACCATGTGAAGTACAGTCCAGTACACCTATGAAGTCTGATCTGCAAGGTCATGGAGCCATCATGGTTGGAGTCATAAACAGAGCTATTGGAAGATGACATACACACAACCCTACCAACTGTGGTATGTTCATGTGCGGATCATGGTTCCCAAACATGCTAGACTGTTTGCAAGGCAGCCACCCAGGACATAAATCACTGAACACAGCTACACATGTCTCACATAGACTTTGAATAGCCCTTTATCAACATCCCAGACACATGTAGTATCCACAAAACCAACAAGCTGTGCATAAATATGTGTTGACATATGAAGGAATGTCAATGTGTCCACAGATAGATCACACAAGGTAAGGATTATGAGGTCCTGTTCAAGCTGTTGACACCTGCTGACCCACATGGAACATTCCTGGAATGCCATAAAACAAAGTGTACACACATCACCATGTCCAGTCTGATGATGTCACCATCCTATAAATACAGCAGGAGAAGAGAAGCCAGCCAGTAAAGCAACTAGCGTGCCATGTTAATGCGTCTCTCTCAATTATCATAACTTAGGTAGGGGTTTGAATCCTGCAAACAATGTGTGTGTGTGTGTGTGTGTGTGTGTGTGTGTGTGTGTGTGTGTGCAGTTTCCTTTGAGAGGAGTGCCCTTTTTGGAGACTGGGAAAACTCACTTAAAGAGGTACATTCCTCTTTGGAAAGGCTGATGATGTCACCATCCTACAGATACAGCAGGAGAAGGGAAACCAGCCAGTAAAGCAAATAGTGCGCCATGTTAATGCGCCTCTCTCTAGTATCATAACATAGTTAGGTAGGGGTTCGAATCCTGCAAACACTGACTGTGTAGGTGTGCAGTTTCCTTTGAGAGGAGTGCCCTTTTTGGAGATGGGGAAAACTCACTAAAAGAGGTACATTTCTCTTTGGAAAGTCTGATGATGTCACCATCCTACAAATACAGTAGGAGAAGGGAAATCAGTCAGTAAATCAAATAGCGCGCTGTGTTATTGAGTCTCGTTCTAGTATCATAACATAGTTAGGTAGGGGTTTGAATCCTGCAAACACTGACTGTGTGTGTGGAGGGGGGTGTGTGTATGTGTGCAGTTTCCTTTGAGAGGAGTGCCCTTTTTGGAGACTGGGAAAACTCACTAAAAGAGGTACATTCCTCTTTGGAAAGTCTGTTGATGTCACCATCCTACAAATACAGACAGAGAAGGGAAACCAGCCAATAAAGCAATTAGCACGCTGTGTTAATGCGTCTCTCACTAGTATCATAACATAAATAGGGGTTTGAATCCTGCAAACTCTGACAGTGTGTATGTCAATGCGGTGTGGGTTTTGGTTTTACTTTGGTAGGACATATTATGATTAAAACAGTAAGTGCATTGCACACATCAGGTATCTGCCTGGCAAATATATATGTGTACATGTCCCCTCAATCAGTACATAGGTGTGAAGCCTGCATACTACATGAATACATCTGTTTCCATTGACAGGTTGTGCCGCTGCTTCACAGATCGCTGGTCACATATGTATGTATGTGACAAGGCCGTCAACTGTTGTGATCTGTGGCCAAGGTCATCTGTGCCCACACACCCATGACAGTTACTAAAGAGTAGTGTGAGTGAGGGTATATGCCTGGGGTATATGTCAGACATGTTCATACACAACAACGACTGGCAATAATGGACAGTCTGTATAGGTGTACAACTGCCTTGTGGATATGCATTCAGGCCTCTAATGTCTTATGTGATAAAGTGAGGGACTCCACAATACCTATGGATATGTGGATACCAAGGGACACATGACATAACATGAGGCTGTATGGACACATTGGTACCCAACATACATGTTGAGGTCTACCATCGATGTGGTACTGACGGGATAGTATATATAGAAAATGTTGATGACTATGCCATAGCTGGCTTACTGCTATACAGCATGTATCAGACAACAGGTGTCTGCCTGTATGATACCCTTGTGTAGGATATGCGTCCCATCCAGGGAATGCATTGTAGGCCAACGCCTGCATTTCCAAATGTGGATGGACACATCCCTAGTGTGTTTGCATGTACCTAAGTGGGCTATATGCCAAACAGATGTGGTCCCAGGAATGGGTGGCGGTCAATACCACTGGTTAGTGTTAGAGTATAGTACCGGAAGGATCCAGCTGTTACTGAGTTCCCTACAACTGTATGTCATTTGTCAGGACATCATCCAATGATTTCTTATAGTCATGCTGTTGAGGTTGTGTATACTACTAGACCGCAACTCATTGACAGATATTAACAGTATCACCCACAGCATAGTGTCAACCCATGACATACACACATGTGGACCCATGTTAGCACATAACTGTAGTAGAATGCATATTGGCCATTGAAAGTTACTATGAGATGTTAACAATGTGTACAATAGGGTATGCCACACGTCCCATGTGTCCACCATGCACGTACATGCAGACAGTGCGCACCCACCATGTTCACAGATGTACACTTGCTAATCTGTACTGCACACATCACACACGTACTGTCCACTCACTAACACATGCTGGCAACACATTACACTTCAGCCAAGTGGCACATGGGTGGACAATACATACTCAGACCTAACAGTGGTGTAAACAATGCTACATTGACAATCAGAGCTTTGATGTATAATGCCTGCTCAGACATACCTACAAGGATGTCATTACACTTCCTGTTGACAACTTGCTAATATTGCTACACTGCTATAATGTCACCCTGTGCATCAGCACCATGTTAGTCTGTTCCTGGATCAATGTTACAGATGACAGGAGGTGACAAAGGTATCATCATATGCACAGGGTGTGTTGTTGTTTGCCAGAGCCTGACATTGACCCATCCAATCAACATGTGTGTGTGTGTGTTTGTGTGTGTGTGTGCGTGCGTGTGTGTGTGTGTGTGTGTGTGTGTGTGTGTGTGTGTGTGTGTGTGTGTGTGAGGGACAACAGTACAGTATGGGCCAACGTTGATGTAATGTGTGTGTGTGTGTATGTGTGAGCCCTAGTTGTTTGGTTAATGTGTGTGTGTCTGCATGCACTCAGCTCCACCATGTGTCTACCATATACCTTAGTTTGTGGGACAGCCACAGACTGTACCTGCTAGGCTGTACAGATCACTGTCTACAGCCACGGACACAGTACCTGTGCCTGGCAGGGGTGCTACGGACAGTATCGGGTACCAAACCCGACTGGGTACTGTCATCAGAGGCAGAGGTATGCCGACTGGACCCATGTCCCTGCTGGGAGTGGCCAGAGCCATGTGCACGTGGTCTACTGGGACGGTCAATGGACAGGCCAGCCCTAGCATGGCTGGGGCTGGAACTGCCACTACAGGAGCAGCTGTGAACTGTGGGCCATCCACGACCACTGCCAGCTGTTGCTGGCATGCGTCCGCATCGACGTCGCAACCGTCCCGCATGGTCCTGGCTCATGGAAGACATATTATGGAGGGCATCTACTGTCTCCCCCCAACATCTATCAGTGACCTCGGTGTAATTCCGGATAGCACCAGCAAGGTTATGGATGCTGTCATTGATAGCGGTGTAATGGGCCTTCTGCACCCTAAGTCCCTGTCTGGCGTACCGTTCCATACATGCCTGAGCCTGCATTACAGCCCGGAACATACTGGACATTGTAAGACCTGTGAGGGCACGTCTCCCAGGGGCAATATGGCCAGCGGTGCTCCCTCAAGAACCCATGGACCTCTGCCTATGTGGTACCATTCTGGGTGTATGGCTATGGCTGCTGTGAGGGGATGCAAGTGCCATGGGTACCACACTCTCCTGGTCAATGCCAACTGTATGCTGTCCCTTGCCTATGGCCATTGGTGATGAGGGATGTATTGGCAATATGAGTGTGCGCATAGATGGGGTTGAACGTGGTGTACTGTCGATTGGCGCACCAACGACAGACCCTGTCAACCTTCCTGTGCCAGAATACATGTCTCATCATCACCACTATTCATGGCAGTGGCTTCATGTTCCCTGCTGCTTTCGGCCACCCCTAACTCAGCACCTGTGAGAGGAAGACAGGAAATACACTTTAAAGTCTGCACATGATGCATGCACACATGCACACATGAACACATGCACACATGTACACATGCACACATGCACACATGAACCCATGAACCCATGAACACATGCACACATGCACACATGCACACATATACACTCCTCACTACAGCACATACACACACACACCAGCAATCCAACACATACTCTATAGTGGGTGAAGGTGGGTGCCAGTATCACAAGGCAAACAGTCACCACACATGTGTCAGCATGCAGAATATGTGTTTCACAAGACCATGCAGTGCAAGTGTATGCACCCCTATTTCATGGCAGTGTACATGGCTTTGATGCAACTGCATAGTTATTCAGTGATTGGCTACACCCTGGAACACAATGTGTACCTGGACACAACATTGCTGTGCAAGTATTATCAGCTCTGCAATGCCCTGTGCACCATCACTCGCAGGTATACATGCCATGGCTGCATGTGTTATCTGTGTGACACATTGATTTCCATGTCTGAGTACAGTGTCTGTGTCCATAGCAGATAACAGTGGGCACAGGTGTAATACATGCATGCTATGTACACACACGGGATGAGTGGTGCATGTTGACATGAAGGAATCCCAATGCTCGACATGGCCAATGTACAGTGGTTATGGTGAGTGTGAGACATATTGCAGATATGTC
>NC_056728.1:363687929-363697929 GCF_019279795.1 Protopterus annectens
CTATAGCTTTCCTATTTTCCCTTTACATTCACTCATTGTAATGCATGATATATTTCTTACAGCACCAAGTTATTGTATATCTGCTGTGGCTTAGTGGTACTTCATGCAGACTGGTGAGTCCAAAGTGTGTGGTTCGAGACTGACAAGGGTATTTTATTTTGCTGCTGAGCAGTACAAGGGCCCTGTCATACACAGTGACTAAGGCAATTTTAAGCAGTTGTAAGCGGGTTTGCGTGGGTTTGCGCGACGCTTAGCTAAGCGCACACATGCGCACACTGGTGCAAACCCACTTGCTACTGTTTACAAGTGCTTACTCTCGCTAACCCCCACGCTCATTTCTTTGACAGAAAAGTAAATGGGGAGATAGGAATACCACAACTGTAGTTATTGCAATGTGTTCCTATAAGGGTGCACAAAGAGGGGAAGACAGTAGGGAAACCAGCTCGGGATGTACAGGATGGGTGTGGGTAAGGTCCATAGCTGCCCATTTCTTTACCAGCAACAGCTGTGCATATGCAATACATTAGGAGTGAAATTTGAAACCTTCCACCCCTGAGAGAGGGGTGAGGACAACTAAGTATGTCGTACTACCAATTATGAATATCAGGCACATGCACTGTTTGTGAACTGCTATACTGTCATTAGTACGTTACTCACTTCTGAACAGTTTGTGGTTTGTTTGTGTTGACATTAGCACAGTCCGCTCAGGACAACTGGACATATTTCAGTACTGTGTATGCCTACCTACACCTGTGGGTGTGCCTGACTACACAGGTATATGGTACTTTTGGGTAGGGGTGCAGAACTGCTGAGAGCATTATTTATTATCGTGTGCTGTTCATCTTGATGAACATGTAGAGTTGCTGTGTACCTGTTAGTCTATGAAGGCTAGCAGTCTGTGTCAGTTGCTCCCACTTGTGGACATATCCAGATGGTGGACAGAGGTTAGCCTAGTATCCTTTGACTGTGCACCACACCAGTCTTTTCAGCACCTGAACAATGGCATTGTCACAGGTGGTTGCTAGCAGTACATGGCTACATCCTTTGATATTTCTGTGGTGTACTCCTACATACGGGCATGCTTGTGGAATTCATTCTACAGCTATTTGCTGAGTGTGTAACAGCAGACAAGCTGATATGCCTGTGTGTTTCTGACACTTCCAGGCCTCAGATACTCTCAGGTAAATATTTGAACAGCCTCAGGAAAGGTACATATAAGTGGGATACACCAGTGATATATTTCAGATATTTTGCTGTTGCGACTTTGGGGGATTTGGAGCATATGTATTACTACACCTTTTCTAACATGCAAGCAGTGTCTACTCTCACTTATTTACATTTTTCATTAAGTGAGATTCCTCTCCTTTCTGCCTACTGTTAGTACATTTCACAGGGAGTCAGAGGGGCACAGCTAACATTTGTTTGCAAATCAGGGACATCCCTGTAAATCAGTCACAGTTGGGAGGTCTGGCCTCTGACCTATTCAAATATGCCAGTGTTTATCCTGTTCTGATACTGTGTGGGGTTTGTAAGGTGCTACTGTAACATTATTCCCTACTAGCATGGCTGGTTCTCTTTTCACAGTCATGTCATACAATTCCACTACACTTGCTGGTTAAGGGCCACAGAACTAGATTTGTGTTATGCCATTCCTATTCACCCTTTACATTCACTCATTGTAATGCATGATATATTTCTTTCAGCACTATATCATTGTATATCTGCTGTGGCTTAGTGATACTTCCTGCAGTCTTGTGAGTCCAAGGTCTGGGGTTCGAGACTGACAGAGGTATTTTAATTTGCTGCTGAGCAGTACAAGGGCCCTGCCATAGAGTAACTAACGCAATTTTAAGCCATTGTAAGCAGGTTTGCGCCACGCTTAGCGATGCTTAGCTAAGCGCACACATGCAAACACTGGTGCAAACCCGCTAACTACTGCTTAAAAGTGCTTACTCCTGCTAACCCCCGCACTCATTTATTTTAAAGAAAAGAAAATGGGGAGATAGGAAAGTGGTGAAAAAGGGGGCACAAAGAGGTACACACAGTAGGTAAACAATCTCGGGATGTGCAGGACGGGTATAGGAAAGGACCATAGCTGCCCATTTCTTTAACAGCAACAGCTGTGCATATGCAATGAATTTGGAGTAAAATTTGAAACCTTCTACCCCTGGGAGAGGGGTGAGGACAACAAAGTATGTTGTACTGCCAATTCTAATTATCAGCTTACATGTTTGTCCAATGGACATGTGTGCAAAATGGGTAGCTATGTATGGGGTGTAATTTTTTTGTGGGTACAGATTGCCCTTTTTTTTTTTTTCAGGTGAGAGTGGGAAGTGAGGTAGAGGAAGTAGGTATGTCCGGGTAGGTAGGTTGGGAAGGTAAACAGACAAGACAGACAAGACGCATACAGGGGCGGTGTATGACGCATGGGGTGGGTGACACAATTGACGGGGTTGGATGTTTGGAAATCGCAAGCCCATGAGCCCACAGATAGTAACAGTGGAACTGAGATCCCCACACATGGGCAGTCACCACTGAACCTTCACAGCCCCGAGGGTGGCTGTGCTGGGGGCTGCGTAGGATGGGCAGGCTCACCTGTGAGACACGCCACTCTCGCCTCAAGCTGGCGTAGGGGATCAGCGACTGTACGCTGGATCTCCCTACGCACCACAGCCCAGACCCTTTGAAGGGTGACAGGTGGCCCTTCTCCACCCATGCTTGCACGGGGGGATGAGCCCCATCCCCTGCAGCGCTTCCACCCGAAGGTGGCACAGGACCAACGGAGGAGGGGAGCCCGGGCTGGGCACCGGACCTGCTGGTGCCAGGTGCACTCGCCAGCTGAGGAGGGACAGGTGGGTCCGCTGGGACCGGCCTTCCCATGCGTTCTCTGATTATGTGTGTTTAATTACAACATAAGCAAAACAGCATTCCAGATTAGTTGTAACAGCATGCAATAATATTTCCATTAACCCAACACACCAAGGGTATGACAGTTGAACAGCAAGCATATCACATGCATATATTGAACCACAATGGTTATTCCAACAGTATGCAGGGATATTTGGTAGCAACAGGCCACCATGATTGTGGTGTTTAAACAGGGCACATGCATCAACGTGAATGCAAATATTTATAGAACAATAGGACATATGTCCCAACAAATATTTAAGATTACACATACCCATTGAGGTGTGGAATTGCATGGTTTATGCACATACAGTAGGGTGTATAAAATACCTCGGTTACCATCTTATAATGACTTTTTAGTCTACACAACATTCCTAGTGACTGCAAGTGTATATCCCCTACCTGTATTATTACACTTGCCACCATACATTAGGTTGTGTACTGGGTTTGGCTAAACTGTCCAGGATGCAGATGTTACTACTACATATTTCTTGATTGCATTTATATTTCTTTATCTACATATCTGGGATGTTTTCACATGACATTTTCACTTTGATTTGTACAGAACCCTGCATTTCTTGACACACACTCACATTTCTGGGGAAAAAATAACATGCTACATGTGTGCCAGGTTTACTTATTCATGCCAGCCAGTAACTGCCTGTTGTGGACTGTATATATTTCTCACAGCTACTAGTACTTCCATCACCCACTTTATATGGGACTGCACAACTCTGGGTTGCCAGCACCTTTTCAAACAGTACTGTTTGTATACTGCAAGGGTACAACAACAAGGCCTTTATTAATGACATTACACACTTTTCCACAGGCTCACTCCTTTATTTGTTTTAACGGTGTATATGGCAGACATGTTCAAGACATATAATACCTTTATTAATGGGTTAGAACAATCTTTTTTCAGGCTCACTCACTTATTTTATATAACAGTGCCTGCAGAGATATTATTCCAGACATATGTTACCTTTCTTAATTGGTTTCTACACTCTTTTTCTGCCTCTCTGACATTTTTATCTGACAGTACATGCAGAGGACTTATTCAGACAATTTTATGGCTGTATTATTGGACTACAAGACTTTCTTTCATGCTCTCTCCCATATTTTATATAACAATACATGCAGAATAATCACTAACCTGCCTGGTGGCGCAGCCTTAGCAGCCTATCAGCATAGGCTTGCTGATTTGTAGCACAGTCACCTGCAGCTGTGAAGTAAATGAAGGGATATTGAGACATACCTATCCATTATACATACTCCATTATCAATTCTTACATACTGCATTCCATGGCTACATATTCAGTTGTGGGGCATCCCGCATCCCACGGGCCTCCTGTATCCATTGGTTCAGGCAGACCTGCTTTCGTCTCTTCAGGTCTGCATGGTGGTGACGAACCTGCTCACCAGTCTGAGGAATGCCTGTAGCACTGGTGAGGTCACGAGCTAACTGGTTCCAAGCCTCTGCCTTATACTCCGTCCCTTGGAACTGGCCCTGCAGGTGTCTTGACTTGCGACAGTGGACAAGGAGCCAAACCATGTATTTGGACTCCTTGATGCCCCAACGTTGCGCTTGGAAGCGTGTTTCCTCTCCGACACCTAACATTCTAACTGCAGATGTGAGCTACAATCAGTTATGGCATGTATTCCCGCCTGTGCGGCTTAAATGTGCCGCATTTCCCGCACTTTTTTGTGATTGGCCATTTTGTAAAATTCTCGGCTGACTGCAGACCTGTTTAGTAATGGTTAAACTACCATAACTAAGTATATGTATGTTAACAGTGGCTGCTTCTCTTAAGTTGTCATGGCTTAGTGGTTCTGTGCTTTGATTAGGATGCACAGAGTCCTGGGTTCGAACCTTGTCATTCATTTTATTTTCATACTGTCCAGACAGGCTAGGGGGTGTGGCTGTGTTTAAGCAACGTTGCTCTACGTTGCTCCATTTTGCCCTAAGGTGAGCTAGTTGGTGCGGCTTGCACATCCACGCAAACAGATTGCGCTGGTTAAAGCGCTATTCCACTATTGGCACCTCTATTGCGCTGGGTAAAGCGCTGTTAAACTATGGGCACCTCTATTGTGCTGGGTAAAGTGCTGTTAAACTATGGGCACCTCTATTGCGCTGGGTAAAGCACTGTTAAACTATGGGCAACTCTACTGCGCTGGGTAAAGTGCTGCTTAACTGCAAGCAATTATGTATCAGGATCCTTTAAAAATTTAATATTTTGTTCACTGATACATTGGCCATTTTACTGCTTTTTACTGATATTTTAATCATATGTGTTAGGTATTATTCCATGTACTGGTTTAAAACATAAATAAGAAGGGGAGTGGTGGAGCTCGAGCCGTGAATGCCTCTTCTTTGCGCAAATGCTCTACCATTACGCTATTGCTACTTGGTGTGATTTGCATAAACATTCTTTCTTATGCTCTTCCATGTCGGAATTGCTAACTACAGCTAAGCAATGGGCACACCCGCGCACACACGCGCAAATACAGGCAGCTATTTTGGGAATTTAAAAAAAATAAAATACATTTTTTACTTTTCATAACTGTGATGGGGGTTTACAATGTCAGGGAGTGTGGTGTTTGGTGCTAGGACATTTGAGCGGACTCGCTCTTGTGTGCTTTCATTTTCCTTTTACAAACCTTGCAGGGACGTGGCCGTTTAGACTGCTTGGAGGTCAGATACGCCCCCTGATTTCCTACCCACTCCGTGTAAGACTTACGGTTGAGTCAGTGTGCCCTCACGAATATTCATGGCACGCTGACGTCATACTGTTCAACTGCAGCCTCCGAGTAGGACTTATTAAATCTTACACGGAGGATTCGTGAATCCGGGGGTTTGTATAGTTAGGCAGGTTCTTATTATGTTAATTTGCAGCATTGAAAAAAGCTTGGGAAGAGTATATTGGTGCTAGAGATTTACAATTTATACCACAACATTCTGGAAAATCATTTATAATAGTGTGTAAAAATAATTTTAGTCAGTAAGACTGAACTCTAGCTGCCCAGTGCATAGCTCTTTTCAGTGTGGCTGGGGTTGTTTGTCACCCATGGAAGCTATGCACATTTACCACACATTCGTAAGACAACTGTTTTTTACATGATAATGGTTAGCATTAGATTACTGGAATTCAAGCCTCTATCTAAATGCAGCTATCTTGTAACTTGTACGTGTGTATCATGTATTACTGGTGGCAGTACTATGATCCTGTAAACTGGGCTTATGTAGCCTGTAACATAGTTTCTTTCACCATAATGTGAGTATACCCTTGGATGCCACAAAGTAAATAGGCAGCATGTCTTGTACAGTGTGTAGCCAGAGTAGTTAAGAAACAGACAAAATGAATTACGTGAAGTACAGAAAAATGATATTGTCATAGCAGACTAAGGACTGAAAAAAAGAAGGGAATTTCATATGCTAAAATGTCAAATGAGGACATTAGAGCAGCTTTGTTTGTAGCTCAGATACTGTCCACTGAAACTAGATGCTGGCACAAAGTTACAGAAGGTGCAGAGTATGCAGCAAAGCAATGCAAGCCATACCCAGATTACCTTAAAATGCAAATTGTCTGAAAAGCCTAGAGCTGTAAGTGGAGGGAAATGTTTCAAAGCTGCACAGAGAACAAGTCCATTTGAGAAGCAAAAATAACATGTAAAGGGAGAAGCAAATGCTGAAGAATAAGATAAGTAGCGGCAGGATGAGAAGGAGATCCTAGTCCTTTATTAAAGGCATGTGGATACCCTGAGTGCCAAGGTCAGTACCTAACCACTTTGTAAGTATAAAGAAGGAGATCAATGTGATAGATTAATTCAGGCAGGCAAAACGATCTATAATCATCATCAAACTGACCACTTGCAATGGTTGAAGTTTTTATCTCTTCTGCTTACGGATAGTGAAATGCATGACCTCAATAAAATAACTGATGTGGACTGAGTTGATCGTGACAAAGTGAAAAGCATGTTGTTTGTATGCTTTAGATTTACTTCTGAAGCTTAGGGAAAAAATGAGGGACCATATACAATAAGAAAATGACAATATGAGTGAATATATTGCAAAAATAAGCTTGTTCTTTCATGGGGGTTTGAGTGAATATCAAGTCACTATTTTTGAAATGATAGATGTTACGATAAGACAAAGAAACTACCCAGTAGTTTGCCTGAAGGCATGAGACTCCGGTTTGTATGCAGAGATGTAACATTGCAGGGAAAACGGGAGAAAGGACAGCAACAGGGCATGGCTGTATAAGAAGTCGACACCTAACACAAGGCATAGGTATAAAGGAACCACGGTAGCAAAGGCAAAATGAGTGACACTGACTGATGTATAGAACAAGGTCTTGGAATAAAATGTTTACAAATGTATTCAGACAATGCATGTGCAATCCAAACGTCCATATTAGCAAGTTGAAAAAAATAATGGCTAGAGCTAAGAAAAGTAGCAGCTCAATAGTAACAGATTGTCTTGAAGTAAGGAAGTTCCCTGATGCCCTCACTAAATTTCCTCTAGTAGTATAAATGCCACCTCAGGTATCCCCTGAAAAGAGAGCACTAGCCTAATTGGACTTCTAAATTCCAGTGAGTTGGAGAGGATGCACCTGCATCACCCAGATTCTTATGGGATGGCTCACAGTGTCCTGTTTTCAAGGGCTCCCTATGGAAATGCTGGCACTTATGCTGCCAAGTGCTGATACAATGAAAAAATAGACCAAAAATGCAGAAGAAGAGTGAATATTGAACACTGTTCTTCTCCTTTAAACTTGGTTTTTGTAGGAGGGCATGCCCACACCCCAGGATTAATAATACCAAATTTGAAATTGCTATCCTTCAGAGAAAAGGGAATATTCCTAGAACTGTCCTTCACTGACATGGCATGTGCAAGTGCGTTTTTTGACTTTTCAGTCTCTAAATTTCTGGTCTCACTGAAGTGGGTCTTGACATTTCAAATGAGTACCATTTTCAAATCCAGATTTTATTCACTAGTGCGGTAGTGGCCCTGCAAGCCCATCTACTATTGTGAAATTGGAGAATGTAGGTAAAATGGCTACACCATCCTACAGGTAGAGCTCCTGCAATGGACAGCCTCATGGCCATGTAGCTCCACCTGTACGTTAGCTTGGCTCACTTATGGCAATATCAGGCCTGACATAAATCAAGATTAGCTACACCTGTATATAGTCGATATAGTTGAATTTGTTGAATTTTCTGTTTGGTTCTGTATTTGTTTTAAAATGTGATTAAAATGGAATTCAAACAAAAATATTCTGTCTGACAAACAGGTAGAGCTGCTATGTAGGAGAACATCAGCTGGATCCAGGGACTCTGCCAAGTCTTCAAGAAAGTTTGTTTCTTAGTTGGTTTGTTTTTGTTGTCCGTGCAATACTTACTATGCTCAACTGCTGTAATCAGAGGTATTGTAGGAGGAACTTTTGTGTTATTAAGTTCGTGGCAGGTTAGTGAAGAACGTTAAACTGCTATCAAGCTTTTTGCCTAGCGTACAGTGTATACGGCTTGATTCTTTTCTCTCCGTTTCCCTACTGCGAGACTCTAAGTAAGTCTATTACCCAGATACTACTTTCAAGGAACCCCTTAAAAGGGACACCTGTGTCTGCTTGGCTTATGTGCTCAACAAATGAATAAAATAAGTGGCCTTAGAGTCCAGGAATCAAACAGCAGGTCAAATGGGTTTGATAAGAAAAGTGAAAAAAAAAAAAATCTCTACATTTTTCCAGAAATGACCTCTTTTTTTTTTTTGTATGAGACAAATCTTTATTCTACAGAGCAACTTTTATCCTGTCTTAACAGACAGTAAAGTAATATCAACTTGATGACTAATTTCTTGCATTTTGCAATATGAGTTTACAAGTGCTAATAGTGGGTATCAGACATGTATATTTTATGGAAGTTGAACATGAATATATACATTTAATAGAAACTCACACAAGGCAAACAATTATTCATTCCTCGAGTATGCAATACTAGTATTTTGTTTCAGTTTTACATTCTGCAGTGGTTAAAAGAAGTAGAAGAGAAATTAATGGCTTGGCTGTAGTTATGGGTTCTTGTCTAAATTAAAAGTCAAGTAAGGTAAACATCAGAGAGAGAGAGAGAGAGAGATAGAGGGAAATGCATAATAGTTCAGCCTGTGTGACTTTTTATTAAATTTTATATTCAAGCTCAAACTCTGTAAAGTATGCCTGTTTGATACCTATAATCAAGACTCGCATTCTCATACTGTGAAATGCAAGAAAATGAAAATGCATTTAAATAAGATTGAATTTACATACGTTTAAATAAGTTTCAGCCTTTCACTGAGGGTTTATCAAAGTAGCAGTTGAAAACTGTGTGAGTATGAGTTATTGCTTATAGCTAATGAGTTATGTATGTGCATTCCAAGGATAGGCATTTCAAAATGCAAAATCTACATATCTTGATGGATGTTTTGAAATCAGTCAAGAAGCAACACATTTTGATCATCAAGCAGTTAAAATCATATTTACAAAAAACAGATGGCTTAGACTGAAATTTATCAAAGTATTTTTTTAAACTTCATTTTCTTTACTTAATAGTTTTACTGTAGTACATATTAGGGAAGAAAGATAGTCCCATTAATTTATTTAAGAATGCCAATAATTAAACTTTCCAACCTAGTTTGAATACATTTTAATGAGTCTCATGAATGAAATAATAAATATCCCCCAATATTCATGCAGTAGAAATACAGAAGAATAAATCAGGAAATGACATTTTTATGTAATTCTTTGTAAAAGAATTTAGTTTTGATCAGCTAGACTGAAACTGGTAGGTGCTTTTCATGACTAAACTGGTAATTTTTGTCAGTCTTTTATGAGAGACATCATCCTTTTAAGACTCACTCTGGAGTATGTGTGTCTGCATCTCTAATTATGTGTGTGTGTGTGTGTGTGTGTGTGTGTGCGTGTGTGTGTGTGTGTGTGTGTGTGTGTGTGTGTGTGTGTGTGCTCTTGGCCTTGCTTTATACTACTACACAGGTACTTACCTGCACTGCTTCACTTGGCTCCCCTCACACAGCCATCTCTGACCACATCACTGTTTTATATAT
>NC_056728.1:364062929-364180429 GCF_019279795.1 Protopterus annectens
TATTAGAGCATTTTACATCAGCATATGGGATCATAGAATCATTGTACATTAGTAGCCTAAAGGTCCTAGGTCCCATACGATCCTAGTCACGTTCTTACCTTTGTTTACAGAATCATCACATATTACCCTTGTCCACAAGGGACACAAGCAGAAGCCCTGTGGTGACATAGTCATTCAGGGAATCATACAAACTGAATTTGAGGAGGGCCAAAGAGATACACCCTTTGCCATTAGATGGTGGTCTGTTTCAGCAGTTTGAGAAAGTGTGGTATACATATCTCCTCCACAGCATGTATTATTAATGTCACATACTACGTAATGTCCTTACAGCAGGTAATACACGCACCATTCCACTTACAGGTATGCAGCATTTCCAGTACAGTAGGATCAGACATTGCCCTGTATACAAGGCAGAGTTTACTTCTGAGAGGTCTATATGACACAAACTACAGTGACAGTTATTGCACACAACCCCCATTGGACAGATACTGGGGACTTGAAGTTCTCTTGTGAGGAAACGGTGTTATGTTCAATTGCCACTGCTGCTTGCAAAGGTGCATGAGAAAATGGACATTGCATGCTGAGGGGAGACTACATGGAGGTTATAACTACATCATTATTGGGTGATAGTGCCCTCACTAATGACATGAGCATGATATACTACCCTTCTTACCCCTGTGGAGACATGGTGATCTATGTTAAAGTAGGTGTAAACGTGTGTGACCAGGCCTGCGTTCTAAGGTCTGTCACCCCTGAGTATGTACATCAGGTGTTGCTAATGATGTGCTACTTACCAGAACATTGCTGTTACTGATGGAATTGATACTACATACACATCTGCATGGAGTTATAGCCATAAATATGTGAACAAGCATATGTTCATGAAGACCCTCTTTAGGAGAGTGACATAACTGGGAGAATATATGATGCTCCCAATTTGATATGCCTTCAGGTGCTTCTTGTCCTGCTGTCAGCTACCGACAAGTCTATGCAGTTGTACAGGTGGTTGCATAAAGCATTATTGTAGAGGTTGCCATACTTGCCTGTCCCATCTGAGGGTGGTGGTGGTGTAGTCACAACATTTATACCATCCCATAGGAGGTCATCCTTTGCTTTGTTGAAGTTTACTACTGTGTTTGCTGAAGGCATGGAGGTTAAAGTGTGAGTCTTACATGTAAGGAGATTGAGTTGTGGTCAGATCTTACCATGGAGGACCTCACAGTACAGGTGCTGCAGTAGTATCCCATATTGGTAAGCACCTGCTGCAGTATGTTGGCTCCCCTTGTGAGGATGTCACTCGACTAGTTCAGGGCATTGTATTTAAATATGTGGAATAACCTTTGGCCAAGTGAGTTTGAGCATAAATAACCAACACAGCTGGTCTGTAGTGAAAGTCACCCCACACCATGATGTTGTGATGTAGCTTGATAGACACAGGTAGCTTCCTTAAGCACAACAGGTGTCGTGAGTCCTGTAGTTGTCCCATAGCTGGCAATGGCTTCATTAGGTGGCCTACCAGAACTGAATAGCACCTCCAGTGTCTCCAGGAAATCACACTGTTTAACCAGTCTAGATGTGTATCTATCTTTAATGACTATGGATACATCATCTACATTAACTGGCACACTTTTAATGTGGGTTCTGAACATGTGAAATGACATGTAGCCTGAAATGGCTGTGGTGCTGTCCACATCTCTGAACCAGGTGTGTGTGACTGTGCAAAAATCTGCATCTTCCAAGGTGGGAACAACTTTGAGTGAGTGGAGTTTAGTGGTGGCATTCCTAGCATGTACCAGCATAACCATGATGTTGTTTGAGGATGGTGTTTCCTCTATGAAAAGTTTTCCCATGAGACATCACCTATAACATGCACTATGGTGATGTCAGCAGCCTTGTCCACCACACAAACTCCCAGGGGTGGCAGAAGAACATCATCTGTGGCAAAGCATCAAGGTCTGTTGAGCAACTCATCCCAGGCTGAAATTTACTGGGCCCCCTTAAAATGGCCCCATGAGATAAGCCAATTATTGACTGCAGTCATTTTCCGTGTGTATTGAGCCATCATCCTAAGTGAATGTGTAATGCTGCTGAAGGCTAGCAGCATACCCGCTGCAAACAGACTCTGTAAACTCAGTCATGTGTCTGCATACAGTCCATTCTGGTATGTCTCATATTGTACACACCAACAGGAACTATTATGTCATCATCATGTCACCTGATGTTGACAGCACTACATGCATGTTTGTTATGGCATATCCTGACATTTAACAGACAGCGGTGAAATTTCCCATTTGTAGCCTGGTGACAGGGACATCAATGTGTCACATGAAGTTATCACCTATGAATAATAGGGTTGAGTTTGTGTTTTGCCTCCGGTGTTTGACCAGTGAGACAGTGGTGCATGCACTCTTATGTGTACTGTATTCTTCATAGGTATGTGTATGTGTACTGAGCTTGCAAGTGGGGGTTTCTGAGGTATCTGTCCTTTGTGTATTTGTCTGGTAAGGAGCTCCACATATGCAGTTGTGTGTGATGTGAGTGTGGGTGGAGTATGTGGTGAGGTGTGCATGTTGTCATACTGGTCATTGCCATATGTACTGACCAGTATGTGAGGCAGCATGGAATCAAGGTTTGATATATAGTGACATCTGTCACACATTTTGTTTGTGTGGCATAGCAGTATAGAGTCTAGGACACTCTCCACATCTCCACAGCGGTAACTGATGCTGCCATTAGCAATAGAGTCTTGCTTGTGTGTATGTCACAGCAGGCTTTTGTTAGACAGTGGCTTGTCAGATGTTGTAATGTAACATGTTATCACCTTTATGTAATTCTCCTAATGTAACACAGCACCTGACAGTGTGCCATAACATGGTTGAGTGGGTACAATGGTTTGCCAACCATGTAGCCCTTTGATTAACCATACTCCTGTGATTAGGCATGGTCGCAATACTATACCTATAAATGTGACAATGTACAATTCCAGCAAAGATAGGGTCATGCTGCTACACCCTTGGGCCATCAGGCATTGTGGACACACTGTAGAAATTATTTACAAACTTGTATGTCAGCCATTGGATAGTCAAGTGTCTAACAGTCATTATCTGGCAAGATAGAATTGTGTAGGCTAGCGCTACAGTGAGTCACCAGTGGACTACTCACATACATCACACTTGGAACTACCCCTCCTAGCCATTCCTTTCTCTGCATTCATGACAAATATCAGTGACCTCAGTCTGACTACATTTGAAGATGATTGCAAATAAGCAACTGTAAATCTTTCCCACACAGAGCCAACAGTTACCCAGGATGGGCTGACACACACATTCAGTTGTTAGAGCCATCGACAAATGCTACATAACAAGGAATGCAGAATGCTATACTTGTGGCAGTCATCCACCCCCTGGGCAATATTGTATTGTCCACATACCTCCAACAGTTGACCCATTAGGCAGGGACTTATGGACACAGAGGGTGATCTAGCCTTTGACTTTCACTGGTTGGTAAGATGTGGAGCTTCATGCACTATTATACATCCTATATAGAAAGGTATGGCATGTAAATCCCAATGTCATTTTTACACTATATGTGACACTCATCACACCTATCACTGAGTGCAATTCCACCTTTAGTATGTAAGTACACAGGCATATCTGACACCTGTAACAGTCAGAGAGGTCCCACAGTAACTCAATACACAGTGTACATAACATGTCCAAAGCAGACCGTGTCTAGACCATAACTGTGTATTCTGTCTCTACATGCTTTGGAGGGGAAGTGTATGGCTACCATACAGGGAGGTGTCAGATCCCACGGTGTACCATCTAAACATCCAAGAAAGGACTAACGCAAAGAAACCTGCTCTCCACAACTGCACCTTGACTGTGGTATAAATAGAACATGCTGGAGAGACAGGTATGTAACCGTGACACTACACAATATGTGTAACAGGCTCCCCATCTATGTGAAGCACACTTCTGCTGTAAAGCACATCATGTGCAAGTTACACAATGGGATGCAGAACAAAGTAATCATAACTGGTTTAGGGCAAATGTCTGTAAGGGACTCAGGGAAATTGTAAATGGTGCATCTCCTATGCCACAGCTTATAGATGTTTCAGCTTCCAGAGCCCTGCTTACACTTATCAAGGGAAGCACACCTTGCCAGACAGTATGGTTGCAGGAGTAGGCTGCATGAAGACATTGTCCCTGTTAGCCTCTGATACACATATGAACCTATGGAGCCATGCACTTATACTGCTTTACCTTCATGTAGACATTTTGCTTCTGTGCTAACATTCCTTCCTATGCTCTGACGTTTATGAGTTTACTGCAGTAGTATACCGATAGATGTGTACAAGCAATTCTGAATCTGAAACAGAAACAGTTCTATGAAACACAGTTCATTGTGTAAGTATACCGCCATTACAATATCATCCAACTTAATCTGCACAACATAATGTGGTTTATTCATTACAATTGGCAGCAGACAATATCTGTCAGTGACCAGTACAAATGGCACGTGAAAGGCAACAGTGGATTAAAGAATAACATAGCAATTTAAGTAGTCACCCTGTGCATCAGACACATAGCTTCATTTCCCTGCATCATTGACAATGATGACAGGGATGTGGCACAGGTATTATCACTTGCACATGGTGTTGTGTGGTGGTGCTGGAGGCCTAGGCTGACCCAACAGGTTGGCAAGCATGTGTGTGTGAGTCAGGTATGGAAGCAGGCAAGATGGACCATGGAATGTGCTGTGTGTGTCTGCAGGTGACCTGATTGTGACAGTGATGTGTGAGTGTCTGCATGAACACAGTCAAGCTCAGTGCTAGCCCTATGTGACTGTATGTTGGACAGCTTTGAACCATGCATGGTAGAGCTGACAGTTCAACATCTCAGCCCCAAACATGGGAACTGCCTCTGCCAGAAGTTGCACTGGCACCTCCATGCCGAAGGTCAGAGATGGTGCTACTACCTGAGGGTGAGTGCTGTCTTTTGGGACTGTGTCCTCCATGGGAACACTCATGACCAGGGGGCCATGGCCTGCCACATCTTGGTGTGGACAGCACTCTCATCTCTGGGGCACTGATTGTGCTGCCACTATGGGAGCATGCATGAGCATGGCCATGTGGAGTCTCAGCAAATATAGCTGCTGACCTACATCCATGAGTCTGATGCTCAACTCCAACTAGTCATTCCATCACTGACAATGACCATTCCAAGACAGATATTCTGCAATCTCTCTCAGACCACTGTCTTTCCACTGCATCAGTCAACCAATCCAGGGTAGTAGCAATGAGGTAGAGGTAGTCACAGATGTCAGACTGTGCTGCATCCATAGCCCTGTGCAGTCATCTGGGGGTTCTTATGGAATGCCCCTGCACCCCCATGATGGCTCTTAACTTATGCTGAGTGACATGTGATGAGACACCTGCAACAGGTGTTGGAAGGACAGCAGACCTCCTATAAGCACCCCTATCATTCTGCCTGTGTGGAATCTTGCCATATCTTTGGTGTGGCCAGTACGAACACTCACTGCAGCCACAGTACCCACACTTTCCTATTCAATGTCTCCACCCTTTGACTTGCTCAGTATCTGTGGCCTCAGGGGATAATGAGGGCAGAAGGGGGATGTCAACTTCTCTGACAGATTCAGCCCCTGCAAAAACCCACCTGTGCCTCTCTTTGGCTGCCATCATCATCAGAATCTGAAGAGACACTGACATCAGGTTGCAAAGGGGACAGAGAACAACCTCCCCACGGGTCACCTGTGACAAAAAGGGAAAAGCAGTACATTAATACATACACTACTATGCTCACAGTACTATCTTGCAATATATGTTAAGCTGTATACAATGGTGTCAGTATTATAGACTTATTTAACCCTCAACCTCATATACCAGAAGATGAGGACACTATTTTCGAAAATACTTCTCTAGTTGCTTGCAAAGATTAAGCTCCTTAATCAAGAACCTCATGAGTAACAGTGATTTACATTGTTGACATTTGTCAAAACTATGCACAATTGACAAATAAGGCAATCTGTACTGTCCTGTAAATACTGCAAATCTATCAGTGTGGTCACAGTTACAAGGCATAGGTATGACCGTGTTCCATTAGTAAAAATCTGTGAGGTTGGCAATTATGCAGAGAGTACATCAATCCAGAAGGCAGGTTGGGTGTGACACTTTAGCGAATACAATGCACTAAAATCCACACTTGTAACACAACAGTGTTATGCTTACCAGTAGCAAGATCGCAGCCATGTCTGATTCATGATGATTCTGTGAAATATTTGAGGGAGAGATAATGTAAACAGCAACCCATGTTGCACTATGACAGGCTACTACATCCAAATATCTCACATTTACAGTATATACTATTTTAATTGGTATGTTGGTCACAATCTGAGCATGAGATTCAAACTGCAACTAACACCACCATAAAAATATCTGCCACCCACATAAAACTATGTACACCCTGGCACACTGTATCCCAATGCTTATCCAGCTAAGCATAGCTGGACACTCCTCTTATGTTGAAATGGTGACACTCACATCCACAACATACTGTGTGATGGATGCCTGAGTGCTCTCCTGTATTCCTAGGTTCACCAGGAAATCCTTAGTGGCTGACAGTGGTTGTTCCACTGCAGGCCCTCCACTGGTGACCGCATGATTCCTGGCCACTTCTGCTGCTCTTCTGTGGGTGTCATTTATCATATCAGTGGCACGGTGTCACACCTGCTCATATATCCTGCTCTGGTGACCATTTGTATTGACATTGTGAACCAGATCAGCCCACAGTGCTGCCCACTCTTTCCTGTTTGTCTGTCCTCTGGACAGCAGGAATTGGTGGTGTTGACAAAGGGCATCCAGGATAGTGTCATTTTCTGCCTCTGTAAAAGGGGCCCAGTATTAGGGAAACATATTTCCTGAAAGAAAATAAAATGGGAACATATGTAAGGATCACATACATGGGAGTATAGTATGTAGAGATACAGCAGTAACAAATGGCTACCAGTAGTCACTGCTTGATTACACATCTCATATTCAACACCATGCAAACATAATAAGGGTGTGGATGCAAGTAGGAAAGTAGCAGTAGTCATCTGTTCCTGCTTGCGCCATGACAGATACTGTTGTATGACCACACAACCAACACAGCAGTCCATTAAGTTGTGGTCTGTATGTGTAACCCCCCCCCCCCATAAAATTTAAAACCAGCAGTGCCACACAAATAGCAGTGTAGTATTACCATTGCTATCAAGGAACATTTCCAGATGACAGGTATACCTAATTAACAAAAAGCATTCTACCCCTACTGTGCTGTAGTTCTTCTGTAGGTGTAACACATCTACAGAGCAATGACATGTCAACAGTACAGTTCCAAGAAAAGCTTAATGCTGTAATCCCCATCCCCCCTAAGTATATGGACACATATGCATCATGTTGGAAGCAAAATGGTTACATACCTGATGGAGCACAATACTCCTCTGTTGAACAGTACAGGTATATAAATGTTGTGCCAATGAGTTGACCATTTAAAGTATCTCTCATACACAAGGTTTCCCCTAGCTAGCTGTTTGCCTTTTTAACGTGGTTCTCTATTAGCAAATGATTGCCTCTGAACCAGTCTGTGCTTCTGAAATGCTAATTGCAGCTAACACAGTTGATTTGCAGTATAATCAGCCAATACCATGCAACCACTGAACAAGATATAAGGCCTCAATGTAGATTACAATCCCTTTCTCATATCTTAGGTTGCAAAATAGTGGGGGGTAGATACTATGTCATGGCAGAAAGAATGTTTGTAGCAGCTACTATTTACAAACAAATGTGTGTGCTACAGGCTGAAGCTGAAGATGATGCTACAGGCAATAGGCATAGACAGAAAGGGCGAACACTTTGCAGCACAACAAGCTTTAAGAGTAAGTGTGGGACCTGTGGCAGCCTTGTTGTATAGGCAGAGCCAGATTGAGATCACCCACCCCACTGGGAAGTCAGGTATGTGTGTCAGGTAAGTCTGTCTGCCAAAAGTATCAGTAAGACAATGCAAGGCAAAATGCTTAGTGTGTCCTAGAAAACAGGTAGGTGTACATTAACCATGATGTCACAAAGTTGGACAAATGCCAAGTCACATGCTATGTCATGGTAGGCCCCTGTTGCATGTCTGCTGGCAACCCTTGCATCTAGCTCAACCTCCGTATATGTATGTTACTTGTGCAGCTGTGTTTGTCTGTGATATCACCTGTAAAACATTGTGGGCTTCAGTATGATATTATTGGGCCACAGTTTCAGTACACACTTCAACATCCTCTGGGAATTCAGGCTACTGCAATACCTGACAGTATCTGCATTAATATTGTTGTACTAGGAGTAGGTGAGAGTGGTCCTATCTGTAGGCCTTTGCCCTCTATTATATAGATGAAGGCATTCCAACTGTACTGCTTTGGTTGGATAAATAGGTGATGAGACAGACATACATATCATACTTTATAATATTGATGGCCACATACATGTATTTTTATTGGTAAACACAGTTGTACTTTAACCCAGGACCATGTGTACCAAAAGTAATGTTTTAAATGCATTTTACAGACTGAGCTACAGAGTCACTGTTATAGCAGCTCAATTTTTGCATGTTTTAGTTATCATTCCACAATTATCTGCTGTTAAATACTGCACTTACACCTACTATTATGTGTATGGCTTTAAAGTGCTGTATTTGTATACCAGAGTCCCAGTTAAAATCCTATTTTCCATTATTGTTTTATCAAATGTGTTCTGACATGTTGTAGACATAATGGCAGAGTTACCTGCTATCAGAAAAAACTCAGTTATATGTGTGCCTTCAGAAAAACCTCAGCATATGTGTGTGCCTTCATAGTGATGTATTTGTGTACTAGAGTGCCAATTGCAGTACCATTTTTCTAGTATTCTCTTAGCTGATTTGCCCGGTGCGATAATATGCACAGCACCATTTAAACATATGCAATGATGTTTTGCATTATGTTAATACTTTGATGTTTCCCTACTTACCACACTCACTCCTCATCCTGGGCAGGTGCCCTTCACGGGACTGGACATTGCAAAGTCTCCCTTCTGCAGCTGTTGAAAGAGAAGCAAACCATTATGCATATGAGTTTTGCACAGATTCAGCTTGTATATTTCTAAAGTACTGGCAAACTTACTTACTTATCTGTGGGGTATGCCCAGCCCTAGCCTCTTAGACCCAGATGTCCAAGGTTCCCCTCTTCCTTTGTTTCAGGTTGTCATACTGGTGACAATACTGTTCACCAATGCAGGGGATAGCAGTAGCACTGGTAAAATCCCTTGCTAAATGATCACAGGCCTCAGATTTGCATTCTGAGCCCTAGTAATCACCCTACAGCATCCAGGGTCTGTAGTCTTTTACCAGCAGTCCAATAAACACTTTGGACTCCTGCATACCCCATCTCTGTGCCCAAAAGTGCTCTTCCTTTCTAACACAACCAGGCATACCAACAGCCAAGTGAGACTCCAATGAATGGGGTGGAATTCCTGCATATTGGCCTTAATATAGGCTGCATTCCCACCCTTACATGTCATACTGTAACTTTCAAAAAAGTGCTGTGTTGCTTAGCATCTTGCAAACCAGTTTAGCTGAGCTGAGTATTGGACAAACTCGCATAACCCATGTTTAAGTGAAGCTTAGCAATGCGCAAACACTGTAGGCCATTGACCATGCTTAAGTGGTGGTTAGCATTGCAAAGCTTTTCTAAATGTAACAGTTTTTTATTTTGAACTAAATTGCCATTTCAGTCATGTCACACATTTTCACAGCAATAAATGCAAAAAAGCATGACTCGAACCCAGGGCTTACTACACATCCGGTCCTGACTCAAACTATCTAGCAACTTGGATAGTAGAGAAAACCCATTTATCTTCACATATACTACTAAGGTGCTTATTAGCGTTGTTAAGCATCGTGTTGCTTAAACATGCATTAAAAGAAAAAAAATGATTGTACAATTCATTACATTCATTTTCTATTTTTAGATATACAGCAGATGTTTGATATATATAAGTGCACTTGGCAACGCTAAGCACCACGCCATGCTGTGCAAATAGGCACAATTAAAAAAAATAAAAATAAAGAAAATTATTGTACAATTGATTGCATCTGGTTTCTATTTTTAGATATATGGCAGGTGTCTGTTATGTATGTATAACCTCAGCTCGGCATCACTAAGCACAGTGCCTCACAAATAGGCAGATAAAAAAAAATATTTATACACTAGCAGAGTACATTACAATAATTATAGTCCTGTGCTTACCATCTATCCAGAATTGTTCTGGACACATTGCAAGTACAGGACAGCCACTAGACTGCTGCTTGCATGGATTCCATATCTGTGTTACTGTGACCTCCCTCGACAGCGTGCTTGATTAATATGCATGGCTCGCTGCCAAGGGAGAACCATGGCTGTGTTCATAGCTATAGTCCATGCAGGCTGTTTTGTGCTTCAGTACCTTGGCTGTGCATCTTTTTGCTTCCTTTTTAACACTTTATTTTGTGCTCCTTGCTTCATACTACAGCCTTCCTATTCAGTGCCCCATGTCCTCTTGCATCTCCATTTCTCCCTTGGATGTATTCCTTGGCAGCTGGGACTGCACATGGTACCTAAAGGCATTCTGGGGGTCTTGGAAATCACCATCAAATATTTTTTTTACATTTCAGGCCTACCCCTTTACCCCGTCCGCCCATTGAGTTGCATGTGTTCTTCCGATTGGCAGGTATGCAATGGGGGGGGGTCATATGGTATATTCCTCTACCTCTGCAGTAGGTCACCCTGACACCACTCTTTTTCCTCCTTAGACTATAACTCTAGCACAATACCCCAAGTTTCCACCAGAGATTGTTGCAGAGAATGACCATGTGACTGTTCACTTCCAGGATGGGTATGCCCACCCCCCTGCAATTCTGTCAATCACCTAAGTTACTAATCAAACATGGGTGAGCTGGACTATAGTCAGGGCTTTATCCCGTTATGCCACTAGTGTAGCTTGTTTTTTTTTTGGGTGCATCAGCAGTCGGCAGGCATTTGTGTGAGCCAAAGTAAAGCTGTTAATGCTTATCTAGGGAGGGTCACATGACATTGTTATAGATTTATTGCTGTGTGCTTGTCATGCCTTTGACCTGGATGGCTGCTGGGTGCCTGCTCCTTTGCTTAGGATATGACAACACTTTGTCTAACCTGTTCTCTTGCAGTTTAGATTAAGCTGAGTTGTGATATGCCAACAATGATATGTGATACCCTTTTAGGAAATAACTACAACAGTTATGTAGAATTTTTCAATGCGGCATGCAGATGAATCAAAGTCTTGCTGTATGAGCATTTCTCAGCCAATGGGCTCTTGTTTCTCTTCATTATGCTCCTGGATGCACAGGAGTGACATATCAGAGTTTTGTTCTTCTGTATTATGCATACATTGGGTGGCATATTGCAGAAGCTGGTTTTCTACAGGCTAGATAAGTACCTGCAGAATATCTGTGCCATGATGCATCTTAATATTAGGATATACAGTATGCAGCACACTACAAATATTCTGCTAATCTTTGTCTAGCCTGTAATGAAATAAGCAACCAGATTTATCCAAACACCAGAATATTTTTTTTAGATTAGAGATCACTGTTCAGTTATTTTTACCTTGCCTGTAGATGCTGCTATAGGCCTCCTCAGTTTTTGTTTATGGCCTTCTGAATAAGATGAACAGCTATGGCTTGTGAAGTTATCTAGATATAAATTTGTGCTGTGTGAAATAATGTTGGAATCAAAGTTGTAAGATGTCACAACAGTATCAGCATGGATGCTTCCAAATCCTTGGCACAGACATTTCCACACCATCTGCATATTTATGTGGTATATGTGATAAAACTCATGTCTGCTGACATAGTCCCTGACATAATCTGTATCAGCTGCAAAGATGACAATATGCATGTTATTCAAGATAGCATATAGCAATGATGCCTAGGAGTCCAGAGATCACACAGAAGATTAGGACATTATACTAGGCTAATGGCTTAAAATCCCCTACAAGCCTTACTTTACTAAGGTTACTTCCACCTGGTTTTGGGCCTGCTGGAAGTTTTTTCCTGGATGAAGCATTGAGCACTGAAGGAAGTAATGGAAAATATGGTTAGCTGAAGACTAAGTTACTCCCATCATGTCATTTATAGCCCACTGGGAGGTGTTAGGGGCCAGGATGATGATAGCCATGACAACCTATGAATACAAGTGAAACGGATTCTAGCTAGCATCCATTTTCTGCATCCCTTTACACAGGAAATATAAAGGAACTAGGTAATACATGGTACCTTTTATCAACATCCCTTGGCACAGGATCCATAAGGAAAATGAACACCATCTGCCACCCTTTGTCTCCATCTCACAACATAGAACAAACACATAATGAAATTGGATACTCTCTGGCACCTTTTACCTACATCCCTTGACAGGACACGTAAGGGAACTTGACACCCACTGTCACACTTTATCCCCATCCCTTAACACATGCAACATATGGAAACCTGATAACCTCTAGTACCTTTTATTTCAACCATGTAAAACAGAGTACTTAAGGGGACTAGATACACTCTGGCACCCTTTACCTGCATTCCTTGACACAAGGTACATAAGGCAACTGTATACCCTTTGGTACGCGTTATCGCCATCATTTAACGTGGGGTACATAAAGGAACTGGATACCTACTGCCACCCTTTGTATTCATTCTTCAACACAGGGCACGCAGGAGGTTAATAGAGCAACTGTTCATTCAAAAGTTCTCCTGTACTCCAGTCTGTTGAACATTCTTATAGTTAAAACACCTATGTACATACCAACTGAACATGGTCAGTACCACTGCCTACATAGTGACATCTAGTATGTTACCAGTAATTGCTACTTCAGTATTTAGTTCAGTATTTCATTCAGTTCCTTATATTGTCCATTTCAAGGTCTACAGTATTTGGGTACATATCATAAATCAGTTGAAAATTGCATTCAAGTAATACATTACTGCATGCCATTCGTATGCATGCCCATACTGGAAGCAGCTGTGCAGTGATTTGCTCTTTGTTCTTTTGCTCTGTGTTTTTATATGTGAATTTCATAGATTGTTATGACCTTTCAGCAGTTCACTGGCCTAATGCACTGGAGGTTAGGTTTATGGGTTAAATGGTAATTGCTTGACCTGCAGTCCAGGAGACCAATAATGAGCCTAGTCCAAAATACTAATTGTTCCAAAGCACTATCTGGAAAAATGACATTCTCAGGGCCACACAATAGGTAAACACAGGTTAGGGGAATTAAGCCATGTACCTCAATAAGCAGATTGCTCACAATTATGAGTCTTAATCCTTTACCCCAACTGCAAAACTAATTGTCTGCACCAAATGGCAGAGAGAGTTTAAGAATCTCATCCCAGTTTACTAAGGTAAACAGTTTTTACAACATTTTATTGCAGAATCCTAATGATGGTCTTGAACATTTAGGTCATTTTTACACCAAAAGTGGTGAAGGAAATGCCCTTCTTAGATTATGGTTGTGAACACAAATATTGTTGATAACAATTGAAATGTTACAATCATATGGATCAGAGTGGAACTAGAGTCATAAACACCAAAATATGACAAAGAATGATCAGGAGAATTCAATAAAGCTTACACAATGATTTTTACCAGAAACTTTCATGGCATGGAAATTATAGCACAAGTAGCTGCTAATGAAGCAAATCAACATGGTGGAGTGATTCAACTACCTCTAATGCAACTGTGCAAACTCCATGTTCAATCTCGCCATCTATTCCAAAACTTTCTGAATACAGCCACTAAAAGGAGTCTTCACAGAAACAAGAGTAAGTAAAATATCTTACATTTGTACAGAACTGCCCTTACCATGTAACACCACACATATTCTGACCTAATTACACAGGATGGATGCTAGAAAATCAGTGTAACAATCATAATAATTCCATTTTAAGTACCATGACAAAAATGCAGCTTCTCTCCCCCACCACCAAATGAAGAATATACTTGTAAGCAATGCAGGCTACTAAATGTGTAAACCACCATGAAACAGAGTATTATATTGTAATGTATGCACATGCATGATGTAGCTGATGGATTACAGTAATCCTCTGTTACAGCACAGCATTGGGCTCCAATGCAGTTACCCTGCCTCACAATTACTAACCATGTAGATTCTGGGCTGTCAGCATGGTGAGATGTAAGTTAGGTCAAAACTCATTAGAATTGTTGAATCTCAAGAAAGGGAAACTGTGTAGGCATGTTCACTTCATGTAGGCACTTTCACAGTGTTCATGTTGAATGCATGACAACAGTGAATGCTGACATCAGGGGTGTATGTCAGGTTACACTTGAAGAATGAACATGTAGGGCTATGAAGGGTGAAAGTGCATGTAAGCAGTGCACAGTTCCTAAGGTCTGTGTCATCCTCATTATTTGTTTGTTAAAATTTGTGGTCTCTGTCCAGTTTACCTTTTTTGCTTGTGGGGAGGAATGAATGGTAGGTTTCTCTATATTGCTATGCAACTCTTCCTGTGGCAGTACAAGTATGTGTTAGGGCTGGAATATATATGGTCCTGGGTTTGACTCCAGGGTGTGCAACATTTCCTTCACTTTTGATGGTCCATGTTTGCGCAATATCCGAGAATGGAGGAAATATAAATTTTGCCTATGCTTTCCTTGTTTATCCAAAGGTGTGCAGAGGTGCACATAGCTGTGCATAGTGCACGAATGAGCAAGTAACAGGTGTGTTTGATGAATGTAAGCTTTAGCATAAACAGGTAAATTGCATGGTAATCAACCAATCCAACATAGTGGAGCTATTCAACAATGTATAAAGTATCCATGTAGCCTACATCCTGAGTTTTCCTTTATCCTTCAATACCATTGGAGTAGAGACAAGGATATTTTAACTGACACAACGCTAGGAGCTGCTGCAGCTATTCTACATCTGCATATGCTATAGCCTGAAGCCAATACTGCTGGTGCTGCTGACAATAGGACTAGGTCAAGAAGAAGAAGAGCGTTCAGGCCCAGGGTAACTTTCCAGGTTCTACATGAGCTAGAGATTGTACAGCACTACAGGGTGGACAGGGACACATTACAAGAACTCTGTGAGCTCTGCCTAGTTCAACTCAGAGGCAGAGTCAACTGAGGGGAACCCATCCCAATGAAAACTAAGGTATGTGTAGCCATTAGAATATTAGCTAATGGTACCTTTTAAAAACCAGATGGGGATGTGATGGGTGTGTCAAAGGCATTAGCCTCAAGGATCCTCCACCAATTCCTGGATGCTCTGCTCATACATGCCAATGAGAACATATTTTTCCCCTGTACTTCTGAAGAGAAGGCCAGCAATATGGAACTATTTTACTGTATAGCCCACTACCCTAAAGTACTGGATGCCATAGATTGCACTCATGTACACATTAAGGCATCACCTGGTGAGCAGAGTAGAATCTACATTAACCGCAAGGGATACCACTCCATCAACTGCCAAGTCGTGTGTAATACACAGGGAATTATCTCGAATGTGTGTACTGACAACCCTGGTAGTTATCATGACTCCCATATCTGGCACACATCACAGCTGTACTAGATGTTTGCTAGGGGAACATCCCACAAGGCATTTACTGGGGGATGTTGGCTATGCCCTGGAACCATGGCTGATGACTCCCATCAGAAATGTACACACACAAATGGAATAACACCATAATGAGGCAAACACTCAAGCTAGAATCATCACAGTGCATGTGTTTGGCCTTCTGAAGTCATGGTTGAGGTGCCTAGATATATCTGGTGGAGCCCTGCAGTATAATTCACACACATGTACACAAATATTCACAGTATGTGCTATGCTCCAAAATCTGATCTTACAGAAACAGCTGCAGCATGATCAGCAAGAGTAAGGGACACACATCACCCTGACAACACCTAGGTCACCACAGTCACAGTTAGAGGAGGACTCAGAGTTGGTACCCACAGCTGCTGTCCCTGTAGACAGATGTAGGCATGCTCAACATGTTCATAGGTTCATAGGTGTTTACTAGGCTAATGACCATGAAGGTCTTTCTAAGCCTAGCCATGCATCCCAAATCTCTGATGAGTTCTGATACCCTTGATAAGTGTAAGCATGGGCCTGGGAGATGATCCATTTACAGGTTACCTGTTTGTATCAGAGACATAGGTGCCAAACTATGGATGAATTTCTGGTTTCCCATCCAATTGTCCAAGTTGCACTTGAATTGGATTAGGTAGGAACTCTGCTTCACATGCATGGGGAGCCTGTTCCATAGATGGAGTAGACTCTGGGATACATACCTATCTCTCCAGCAGATCCTATTTATATCACAGCAACATTTATGTCTTTAGAACAGGTAATTCTGGTACTGTTTGTTTTGTGGATATGCAGGAGGTCTATCAGTGTGGGGTCTGACAATGCCCTATATGCCAGGCATAGATCTTCACTCAAAAGCCTCATGTCCTTGCTTTGACTAAGACACAACACATAGCACATTCACTGACCACTTAGAGACCTAATACCTTTCTCCTACTCACATACATATAGTAAAAGTAATGCCAGGTAACTCACGCAACCTTTACTTCCACATGTATTGGCTGTGTACTGCTTGCATCAGACAGAATCAGGCCTGAACAAAAGGTGTGTCAACTGCTGCATTTGCAAGGAAAATTCTGAACATAGAATGTATTTTTAATAATATTATGGCTTATCCTTGTATTTCATAATTTGGTACAGTAAGCAAGTTGTGATGATGTGAGGTATTGCCAGCTGTGCCAGGAGAACTAGAGCAGTGGATGCGTAACATATGCCAGCACATCTAGCTGGAAATTTGTAAAGAATTAAATGTAATTTGTATATCAAACTGATTTGTGCAGATGCTTGTGTTAAAAATGTATTTGTAAAGCTGCTTGTGTTAAAACTGTACCAACCGTGTGCCCTGCTGGACAGAAAATGAAATATATACTGTATGTATTATTGCAGCTGTTTAAATGTATATGTTTAAACAGAGGATGTTGAAAGAAAAGAGAATAATTTCAATCCAGCTAACTTTGAAAATAGTTTGAAATTAAATTATCTGGCTTAGGCCATAAGGATTGTATTTTACAGCTCTCAATGCAGCCAGAGACAAAAAGTATGTACTAGAAGCTTTCTGCATTGTATTTGGGGTGAACTAATTGTTACTCTGGAAGGGTAGATGTTTGAAATTGTTTTATGACTTCCAGAAGCTGCAACAGATCTGAACAAAACTCTATTTGACATACATGTGCTAATTCCTGGCAGTTTCTAGCAATGGGGGTAGAATGGGAACCAGAAGTCAGATGACCAGATGTATGTGATGTCATTGTGTAATCTAGGACAATAATTATGTTTAATAATAGATGAGACTGAAGTCTCTTTGCAGTCTGTTTTTGGAATCTGACAGAAAGGGACCACCACTTACTTCATCTTGCCTTGCTCTAGTCAGTGAACCAGAGAACAGAAATTCTTTAGATCAGTCAGGAAAATATTGTGAGATTAGTTAAGTACCGTTTTTCTGGATCTCTGTTGATCTATCTGTCTATGTAACTCACACTCTGTCTCCCGCCATGCAAACAAAACTTGCCTATGCTCTACTACTCTTATTTCTAAGCTTGATCCTCTTTTGCCTACTCTACCTTACTAGTCTCCCACAGCTTCAGCACTCCCCTCCCTTTCACACAACTGCAATTTACATTAAAAAAGACTTTCTGTCTACAACCCAGGCCTCCCCCACCTCTACAAACATAATGCATCTTTTCTATTTCAAAGGAAGCTCATTCTTACTCCTAGTAAACCACTTCCCATACCCACCAAACCCACCTCATTAGGTTCCAGCATCTCCACCTATGACCCATTAGAACATAGATACCTATTAATACTCTACTCAAAATGTATCACCCTCCTCCACCATTCTGGAGACATAAACCCTAACCCAGGGCCTTCACTCAACTCCACCTCCAAACTACATTCACATAGCTCTCCCCTGCACCACAAATTTTTTCTCCTTGCCACACTTAATGCCAGGAACCTTTGTAAATAAAATACCTTCCTTTCATGCCTGGATCTCTCATAACAATCCTGATATTCTCTCTATCACAGAAACCTGGCTAAAACCACACATAAAAGATACTGAAATTATGCCCCCCTAACTATAAACTTATGAGAAGTGACAGACCCCAAAAGAAAGGTGGAGGAGTAGCCTTACTCTTCTCCTCCTCCTTAACAGTGACATCCTATACTAAGCCCATACCCTCATTTGACACTGCCAAACTAACCCTCGCCCTTCTCAAAGTAAACAATAATAAATCTTTATGCATTGCTTCCCTGTACATACCACCTGGTAACAATATCCTTATACTAGAAGATATTCTTCCTGGTTCACCTCCAACATAAACAATGAGACAATAATCCTAGGAGATGTCAACATAAACTGGTCTTCCATTGACTCATCTACCCCTTCTCAAAGCATCAACCTATATCAATTCACACAGCTAATCAAAACCCCCTACTAGACCAAATAAAGATTACACCACAGGTAGCATCCTTGACTGGATACTAGTCTCTCACCCAAACCGAGTTTCTGATAGTGGTACTCTTGCAGACCCCCTTAGTGACCATCTCCCTGCCTACATATGCCATTCCCCTCCACCCTCTTCTTTTGGCACAGACACATTACAAAAGATACAAAACTGCACAAACTAGGAAAATGTATCTGGATTCAAAGCAATGGGGTAACGAGTAATATAAACCACAGCAATCACAGGAAATAATTATTTCCTGTGATTGCTGTGGTTTATATTCCTCGTTACCCCATTGCTTTGAATACAGACACATTACCACCTGCAGCATGCAAAACTTCAACTCCTTAATTTTCTCTAATGCCTTAAAACAGATAGACTGGAACCCTCTAAAGTCCCTCCCTTTAGATGCTGCAGTCTCACTTTTCAATAGAATGTTCACTGATATACTTAACCACTTCACCACCAGTAGAACCAAAAGACTTAGATCCAAAACAGCCCCCTGGCTAACTAAAGACACAAAACTACTTATGCACCACCTAGATAAAATCTGGAAATACTATAAACAATGCAAAACTTCCACCTCTTGTGCTGAATACAAGCAACTGCAAAATCAAGTAAAAAAACAAATAGCCACTGACCGCAAATCCTACTACATTAAACTTCAAAATAGTCATAAAACCAACCCCAGAAAATTTTGGAATTGTATTTCAACAATATTATCCCCAGGCAAAAAAGAGAACCCTTGCCCTGACCCAGACACACCAGACCTCCACCTAGCTACCCAATTCAACTCATTTTTCATTGACTCCATAGGCAAACTCACCTCTTCTTTCCCTAACAACATCCCCGCAACTTAACTGATACCAAAACCTCAACACCCAAGAACCATAAGTCTTCCCCTTTTACTCTCAAATCCATTCCTACCCACACTATAAAAAAGCTCCTGCAAAAGTTAAAACCTTGCTCTAATGCCCCAGATGACATTTTATACAACTTTCTCCAACTAGCTGCTGATGGCATAGCTCTTCCAATCAGCATCCTAATCAATCGCTCAATTCAGGAGTCCTATGTACCACACCTCTGGAAAAAAGCCTTCATCATCCCCCTCCATAAAGGAGGTACAAACTGTTCAATCGCCAACTTTCACCCTATTGCTATCCTATCCCCTATCTCTAAGATACTCGAAAAATGTATTCACCTCCAACTATTACCCTACCTACTGGAAAACCAACTACTAACTACTACCCAACATGGGTTTAGACCAGGACATAGCACCACCACTGCTCTTCTTTCCTTCCTCTAAATCATTAACTCTGCTCGTGACTCTGGGAACATAGTTTCTACCCTCCTCTTCGACTTATCCAAAGCTTTTGAAACTGTCTCTCGTGAGCTTCTACTTTCTACACTCTCCCATCTTAATCTCTCCTCCTCTTCTATCAAATGGTTCTCCAGTTATCTCGCAGCCAGGGAACAATCTGTAAAATGGAACTACTGTACTTCCTCTTTTCTTCACACCACAACAGATATACCCCAAGGCTCTATTTTGGGTCCTTTACTATTTAACATTTTCATCAATGATTTCCACCAAAAGATCCTCAATGCTAAACTGGTACAATATGCACACAATTCCACTATCATATGCTCAGCCAAAACTCTTCCCTTACTAATAAACCTTACTCAAGAGGCCTTCTCCTCCACTGAGTCCTGGATGCTTGACAATCATCTAGACCTAAATGCCTCCAAATCCAAAATAATGATCTTTACCCCTTCTAGACATACTGCTGTTGACAAAGCATCCTTCTCTATACTTAGCCTAAGCAAAACATCTATTGAAATAGTTCCCCATGCAAAACTTCTGGGCATCCTTATCAATGACCAGCTAAAATTTAACATCCACCCATAAACCAATATTAAAAAGACTCATCAAAAACTTGGAATGCTTTATCGACACAGACGCTACCTTTCTCTATCTTCTAGACAACTCCTATCTACCACCTACCTCCTACCCTCCCTTTTGTATGGAACTCCAATACTCTCTAACCTCCAGTCATCCCTAAAATCTAAACTTTCCTCATGCTATAAAAAAATTCAAAGTTTGCCACAGGATCCAAATCCTCTAATCACCGTTGCAACTCCCTACATGCTCTAAATTGGTTGGAACTCCCAGGCTACGTAAATTTCATTCAACTAACTACAGCACACAAGCTGATTTTTAAACCTTCTAACTGTCCATCATTCTCCTCTTCCCTAAACCTTCACCAGCCACATAGAACACTTATATCCACAAATCAGAAACTCTTAAAACTTTACAAGCCTTTACATGCACCAGGGCAACTTCTACTATCATTCTCCCTTGCCAGATTATGGAACTCTCTTCCCAGTTACATTAGAACCACCTCAAACCTACCCTCCTTTAAAACCCTACTCCACTCTTACCTCTACTCCCTCTGGGAGTGATCCTGTATCCATCCTACCTAATTCCTGACACCTATCTTATTCTATTCTACTCAAATCTCTGCCACAGCTTCAATTCATCTCTCTAAAATTGATTTGCCTAAATACATGTATTGTATTAAAAGAACATAAATTTATCGTTTTTGTAAATATCTTATAAGCGATTGACTCAGCTCATACATTTCAAGATATGTAAAATCTTGTCTTGCTGTATATTGAATGTTAAACTCTTGTTCTTATATGCTGTACTAATACATTGCATATTGTCTTTCTGTCTGGAGCTTTTCTCATTGGGCCTCCATTGAAAATGGGCTACCTTGGCCCAATGGACTTTCCTGGTTAACAAATTGAAATAAATAAATAACATTTCTTCCTGTGGCTGAAACTCTGGTATATACTGTAAATAGATATTTAGTATTTTCATGTTCTTTTCTTATTTATTATTAAATATATTTAAATTTGTCATTTTGGCTGATCATTTAGAGACTATTTTAATCTTAGAGAGTATCTCCTCCTTTTAACTGTTCTAATCTAACTATGTACATTTTATGTATAATTGCTAATATGTAATGAACTGCTTATTGTAAACTTGTTTCTCTTTGAAATTATCTTTCATTCTGTGTGTTGTTATGACTTCCAATTTTTGCTATTTCTTAACAGTAATGATTATTTGTAATGTACTTAGTATTTAGTGGAGCTTTTCTCCTCGGGCCTCTGCTGAAAATGGACATGTATCCAGCCAGACTAGCCCGGTCAACAAATGTAAAATAAAATAAAAAAAAAATATATATATATATATATATATATATATATATATATATATATTTGGTGATAACTCTGTCTGCTCCTGAAAGCCTTGCTGTTGGTCAAACTACCATTTGTACTAATATTAATTTCACTCAAGATAAAGCATGGATTAAGGTATTCCCAGACAGGCCCATTCCTCTCAATCTACATTTCTCAAAGGTCACTTGAAATACTAGCTTGATTCTTCAAAGGGGGGAGAGATGTGATTATGTGAAGCATTGCCAGCTATGGCATGAGAAGTAGGGCAGTTGGTATGTAACATATACCAACACAGCTAGCTGAAATTTTATAAAGACTTATATGCTATTTGTATATCAACTGATTTGTAGAGATGCTTGTGCTGAAATTGTATTTCCAAAGCTGCTTGTGTTAAAAATATACCAGCAGTGTGCCCTGCTGGACAGGAAAAGAAATATACATATATTATTGTAACTATTTAAATGTATATGTTTTAACATAGAATACTGGAAGAGAGGAGGTTAATCTCATTCCACCTAACTTTGAAAATAGTATGACATTAAATTATCTGGCTTAGGCCAGAATGAGTGTAACGGGAGAGTATTTGGCAATTAAGGCTGGGGGCTGATAAACCTTGAGGAGTGAATGATGCCATCAATATTAACCCCAGGATTCAGCATGCTCTGCATGGCATGCAGGAATAGTGCAAGAGCTGCTGCAGGCAATATACCTGCTGTGCGAACCTGGAATAAGCTCCTGGGATGTGTACGAGTGCTCATGCACTATTCCTGCACGGACATAGCTCCTGTATGCAAATTACCACATTTGCAGGTGAAAAACATGCAAATGAGGAGAATTTGCGATCAAGGAAGCTGGCAGCTGGCCGTGCAGGACTAGTGTAATCTGCAGAAATCTACTCGGTTAGTAACTGAGTACATTTCTGCAAACTACAAAATGGAGCCATGACAGCTCCAAATAAAGGGTGTATATAATGTGTAAAGCATGCCAATGGCCAAATACATGGCCACTGGCATGGAAAACAGTTGCAAAAATAAAAAAAAATAACTTTTATTTCTTTTGGCCAATTTCGGCTGTTTAAGTGTAGGGCAGCGATGCACAAATGGGATCGGACCAAAAATAGAAAAAAAAAAAACTAGAAATAAGCATTCTATTCAAAATCATAATTTTGCCATTATACTCAATGGCAGGCAGAAGACATGGCCAGTAAATAATGGTTGCTAAGAAGGAAGGCTCAGTATCAGACTTGTAACTAGGCATTAGCAGGCAATCCTATGCAAATGAGGGGAATGATACTGAATCCCAGATTCCCCCTCATGGCTAGCCTGAACCCAACTGTGTAGGTGCAAGAAGACCATCGTGCAAGCCTAAGAGCTAGCTGACATCATAGAGGGGTGTGCCAGGCATACTGTTAGCTTATTGGAGCTCTATGGCTCAGGTTTGTCTTTAGCTTAGCAGAGCTAAGCAAGGGGTGTGTCTGAAGCTGTCAGCACTCTTTGCATTGCCTAATCAGGTGTGTGTGCCACGCACCATGTTTTAAAATAAAAAAAAGTAAACCAGGAAATAGCAGCTCCATGCACATCTGAGCACTGTGTTTGCACGGCGCTCCTTGGGGCTTAAACAGGAAGGCAATGGGAAGGGAAAACAGCAGCAGGAAGGTAATCAAGGAGAACTAGCATAGCTGGCAGGTGAAATGTATCAGAATCAGCAAATTACACAGGCAGCAACCCAGCCCAGCCCAGCACAACACTATAACATATGCAAACACCTTTCCCTCTGGTTATTCCCACAAACTCTACACCACTGGTGCACACAAGAAGGAAAATTTTACCAAACAAAAGCAACAAAATGATAGGGGCTGCAGCAGCTATCATAAATCAAGATGTGGAAGAGGCTGAGGGTGGTGAGGATGAGAATGCTGATGACCAACCCACAGTGAGAAGAAACAGAAGACTGTACAGACCCAGGGTAACCTACCAGGGGTTACATGACCTGGACATAGTGGAGCGCTATAGTTTGGACAGGGACCTCCTACAGAAAATTGTTGAGCTGTGATGGCCACACCTAACACACAGAACCAACAGAGGTGAACCCATCCCAGTGGATACCAAGGTATATGTAGGCCTAGGGATACTAGCCACAGGTACCTTCCAAAGGCCAACTGGGGATATCATGGTGACCTTACAGGCATCAGCATCCAGGGTACTCCACCAGGTACTGGATGCCATGTCAGCACATGCCGGTGAGCACGTATATTTCCACAACAGCTGTGAGGTGTTGACCAGCAATATGCATCTCTTCCACCAAATAGCAGAATACCCTGAGGTAGAGGGTGCATGCACATATGGATCAAACCATCACACAGTTTGCAGGGTAAGGTCTACATCAACCGCACGGACTTCCCCTCCATCAACTGCCAGGTCATGTGCGATGCCCAGGGCATTATAATGAATGCATGTGCTGGCTGCCCTGGAAGCTATCACAACTCCCACATCTGGCATATCATGCAGCTGTACCAGAGACTTGCCAGTGGGGACATCCCTTATGGCCACCTAGTGGGGGATGCTGGTTATGCACTGGAGCCATGGCTGATGACACCCATCAGAAATGCACACACACCCAAACAAGAACTCCATAATGAGGCACATGCACAGACCAGAATCATAATAGGCATGTGATTGGGATGCTCAAGTCATGGTTCCAGTGCCTGGACATATCCAGTGGAGCCTTGCAGTACTCACTAGCTACATGTACCCAAATTGTCATCGTATGTGGCATGCTACACAATATGATCCTGTGGAAACATCTGCAGCAGGAACAGAACAAGACAGGGCCACACAGCCCCCACCATTGCAAGGCCTGCACAGGCACAGAGTGACTTGGAGGAGGAACAACCGGAGCCTGCCCCATGAGGCAGAAGGAGGCATGCCCAGTATACTCAGGCTGTGGCAAAGAGGCAACACTTAGCACATACACTAACATGGTAGGAACCCAGGGAATGACACCTCTCTCTGACTCACACATACAGTAAAAGGGATGCCATACATGACACTACCTGTGCTTAACCATGTATAGGGAGTGTACTATGTGCATCCGACATAGTCAGCCCTCCAGCACCATCCTCAATACTGGCACAGCCACAAGGTAAGTCAGTCTCCCTATCAATTGCTGAATGGAGTAGTATGTTTTGTTACTTGTATCTATGGTATGGATGTGAGCATGCAAGGGAATCGGGTGGCTGAATGGGATGCCAGCAGATAGTAGACTCCTATAGTGGCAGCATGACATCTGTAACAAATACTGGTGTCACCATAGTAGCCAGTACTAGACAAGGTGACAAAATTCACTACAGGAAATGTGGTGCGCCACATGAGTGTCCATAGGAGACACACATGGCAGTCATGGAGGCTCAAATATCCAACAACAGTCTCAGCCAGCAGGACAGGCATAGTCAAACACAAACAAAGGCTGTGCTAAGGCCTCTGATTGATGGCTATGGTGAACATCCCCCCTCAACACCTACACAGACAGACTACAACAAGTCAGGCAGTGGGATATTAGTTCTGAAGGGTAAGAAGTCTGAAAATGAAATCTAGGTCAATCAAACCTAAGACCTGTAGTACACTAATATGCCTCTAGTCTGCATGATAAGTCAGAATACAGAATGAAATGGAGTACCTGAAATACCAGTACAGTCATAACAAATATGTACAAGTGTCAGGTGTGCCCCCCCAGTCCTATGTAGAAATGTAGTAACATGTATGAGTAGGTATAATAACAGTAGGGCACAGATTCCCTGAGCCAGCCAAAGTAGCTGGATAATTTGTAGCATGTGTACAATATGCAAGGTTGCATGTGTTAGGTTGGTGTGTGTTGTATATTGTGTGAGAGTGGTCAGTATGTAGGCATGGTAAGGATTCCGCCTGGTGGCCACAGGCCAGTGCTACTGATGACAGGGCCAAGTTCTCACAACTGCAGTGCCAAAAACAATGCATCCCAGCAAAACACATTCCAGCAGTAAGCCATAGTAAATATTTGGAAGTAATATCTGTCACCATCTGAAAGATGGACATGGCATGAATGTGGGCCCAGACATACAGACAGTACACAGGTGGAAGTAACCCAGACAGACAGTGTATAATATGTTACTGTCAAATTGACACACCTTTGGAATTGTACATACAGGTTACCAGCACATTAGTTGGGTTTGTAGTATGGAATACCAATGTCATTTGGCCAAACACTGGCAGACCACAAAGGTCACAGGTATGAAGTACTGAGAAACTGCTGATGTCCTTGCACAAGCCAGCATAGGTGGAATGCCCCATGCATATCTGTGAGTCAGATGCAAGTAGTGTCCATAGCACACATGCACCCAGCTCACGACATCATCACCCACAGTTACCTCTCTGGTCTTATGTTGGAAATGAGTACAATATGACCCCCACCTCTGTATGGCAATAGCCAAAGAATGCAGCATGCAGTGCCGGTGTCTCATGCAGGTGTGTCCCTAGCTGTAATCAGCACCCTGCCAGCATCCACACCACTGGATCAATAATGACAGAAAGTATTGGCATTAACTACTTGCACACCTACCCTGTCACCCCAGATATATATAGTGTCTTACAGTCTGCGACTGTAGGAGTGACACAATGCAATGGCCTGATACAGCTGGCTTTCATCACTACCAAATGGCCTACAGTCTGATGCCAAAGGCCTGTGTCTCACCCGTACTGCCAATGTATGTTATGTCATGGACTCCCAAATAACAACATAACACAGTCCACAGAACCCAAATGCAGGCCATGTGGACAAATCCCAGTAACATGTCCGTCATGTCCTACTGCATGAACTGCGGACTAACACCAAATTACTGCTGGGATGAGATGATAACTATAGGGAACTTATCAGACAATGTTTGCATAATGTTTGGAAGAGGATAGAATAATGGGGGGGGTAGGAGCATGGACGGCATGGAGTGTGTGACATCTGAAACTCATCCATGTGCACATACTATCCCTGCCTGCAAACACAGGAATGGGTGACTACAAACCTGCTCGTAAACCACGATGTGAAGGGGTAAGGTCCAGAATTATGACCCCTGCCTCTGGGTAACCTGTGTGAATCTGTACAGTTGTGAGGTATAGCCACAGCAGGATATGGCCATACTGTCACGTCGATGGATGTACAAGCATGGGTTCCTCAGCCACCACTGTACCAATGTAGTGAACCATTTACACAGACTCATCAGCAAGTGTCTGCAGCTTCCCCTCCAAAATGGCATGATTGTGCAAGAATATTTGGCTGCGGACCACAATAGTCGACACAGCTGAATTCACCCTGTGTTCCCCAGGACATTACTGTAAGCAAATATGTATACCTGACAGTACTTGATGACATAAAACATCACAGTGTAAAACAGTACATATGTCTGAATATCTCTGCTAACACCAAGACCATGTAGCAGAAGCAACACAGACACAGTTACCTACAGTAACCCACTATCCTTTGCCCATTTTGACCCTATATTGTTAACCAATCTACAGATAACCTGCAGAAACAGGTTGTTAGCTGTAGGTGTAGAACACAAAAGCCTGCACTAGAGTATAACCTACCTGGAATGGATTCACACATTCAATACAAAATGTCGTACTGGGCATGCCCCCACACTTAGAGAAACGAAGCACATGTCTAACAACAAAATACTGAAAGGTCATACTGGGCATGCTCCCACACTTAGAGAAATGAATCCCATGTCTGGTGACAACAGTGGACTATACATAACTGACAGTCACAGATGTTTGTGCACACACTCCTCAGTACACACCAGTCATGATTTGCACACACATTGGATAGGAATACACACAAATATCCAAGGACAACACACTATAATAGGCCAAAATTACACATACATAGATGTGTGGAAGAGAGTGACAGACAGTAACAAGGAACCTCCCATCATGAGGACTGTCCCACCCAGCACACGCCCAATTGGCTAAAACCACATGATGTGCAAATGTCAATCACTGTAGACATTTGCCTCTGGTATCCCTCAGCATGATAGTGTCTGTGGTGCTTGTGATAATTTTGTAACATGACTGTACAAGTCAGTAGTCATCTAGCAGTTGTACACACATACATGTGAAATATAAACCTGTGTATGCCTGAGTGTTGTGTGTCTGCTTCAAGATGAATGGATTATGGCACATGCTTACACACTGCACTCCTCATTGCCCTACTATGGCAAGCCTGCTGAAGTCTTCACCTTGAAATACAACTTTGGGGAAAGAGTAGCTCTATAAACTCTGTGGCACGTGCTATAACTGTGTAATGCTATAGTGTGATGTACTAGTCAGGTAGGAGTTCTAATCCCAGACATGGCAACTGTGTGTGTGTGTGTGTGTGTGTGTGTGTGTGTCTGTCTGTCTGTGTAGGGATAAATGCTTTTTAGGCCATTCACACTCACTACAATTTCAAATGCCCTACTTTGGCAGGGCTGCTGATGTCATGCACTTTGAAATACACCTTTGGGGAAGGAGTAGCCCAATAATCTACATGACGCATGCTATAACTGTGTAATGCTGTAGTGTAATGTACTAGTTAGATAGGAGTTCTAATCACAGACAGGGCAACTGTAAAATTTGTGTGTGTCTGTGTAGGGCTCACTGCTTTTGAGGCTATTCACAGTCACTACAACTTCCATTGCCCTACTTTGGCAAGCCTGCTGATGTAATTCACTTTGAAATACACCTTTGGGGAAAGATAAGCCCAGTAAGCTCTGTGGCGCATGCTATAACTGCGTAATGCTGTAGTGTGATGTATTAGTAAGGTAGGAGTTCTATTTCCAGACATGGAAACTGTAGAGCTTTGTGTGTGTGTAGGGATCAATGCTTTTGAGGCCATTCGCACTCACTACAATTTCAAATGCCCTACTTTGGCAGGGCTGCTGATGTCATTCACTTTGAAATACATATTTGGAGAAGGAGTAGCCTAGTAAGCTCCATGGTGCATCCTATGACTGTGTAATGCTGTAGTGTGATGTAGTTGAGTAGGAGTTCTAATACCAGACATGGCATCTGTAAAATTTGTGTGTGTGTTTGTCTGTGTAGGACACAATGCTTGTGAGGCCATTCACAGTCACTACAACTTCCATTGCCCTACTTTGGCAAGCCTGCTGATGTCATTCACTTTGAAATACACCTTTGGGGAATGAATAACCATGTAAGCTCCATGACATGTGCTATAACTGCATAATGCTGTAGTGTGATGTACTCATTAGGTAGCCGTTCTAATACCAGACATGGCAACTGTGAAATGTGTGTTTGTCTGTGTAGGGATCAATGTTTTTGAGGCCATTCACAGTCACTACAGCTTCCTTTGCCCTACTTTGGCCAGCCTGCTGATGTCATTCACTTTGAAATACACCTTTGGGAAAGGAGTAGCTCAGTAAGCGCCATGGCATGTGCAATAACTGCGTAATGCTGTAGTGTGATGTCCTAGTTAGGTAGGTGTTCTAATCCCAGACATGGCAATTGTGAGACTTGGTGTGTGTGTGTGTGTGTGTGTGTGTGTGTGTGTGTGTGTGTGTGTGTGTGTGTGTGTGCGTGTGTTTGTCATACGTGTGCTGTGTGGCGGTAGCTGTGAGTGTGTAATAACAGGACTCATTCTGGAGGGGGTTTTGCAAATTTTTTATATGGTGGGCCTATTATATGTCACAATGTCCACCTTACAATGATAGATGTCAAACCGCAGAGAGGCTGGGGTAGACAATCCATATCCCTACATGTGACATTATAGCTTGGGGAACAATATAGGCAACCCTTGTATTACCTAGAGAACAGTCTCCACCCATGTCTCATACACAAACACACTCAGCTAGGCAACAACCACTATGTTGGTAGTTCCCTGTATATTGCCCACAGAGAGTAACCATGGTGTGATTGCAGTGGACTACAGAGGATATGGCACCCTGTCCCATCCCTACAATTGGTAAATCATTGCATACAGTGCTCCTTCGCTATGTTCCCCACTGGATGCCTGCAACAACTGTAGAGCCAGCAAATGTAACCCACAAAGGACATACCATGCCTTATGCACATGCCCTGTATAGACAGATGCCACTGACACCAAGGAATACCTGTATCATGCTGTCAATGTAGGTGCAGGTTCAATCTTGTGTCCATTGCCAGTTCTCACCACATGAGGTCAGGAATGGCACATCTGATGATGACAATCTGTCTATACAACATGCCCCAGACACCCCAGGTACACTTCCACATGTCACAGAACATGCATGTGGGACATATGCACATCCAAGACACAGTCCACGTTATGGAATATAGAACACATACATGGTAAGCATTGCACAGCACTGGCCACATACAATAGTAGCCCAGATGACTGGATGGTGAATACAATACCCACTTGTGTGGGCCAATCCAGACACTACACCCCTGAGACACACTGCAGACCATTTTAATGAGGCCTGATGCCAAGGTATACCCTTTACCTTGCCTTGTACAGCCTTCTGGCACAGTCAACCACTACACACATGTGAAGCAATGCACCCATACATATCAGTACTGGTAAACCTGTGTCTGTGTGTGTGGAGTATAATAATTTGGATGCCATTCACACTCCCTACACTTCCCATTGGCCTACTGAAGCATGTCTTCTGATGTCAGACACCTTGACATACCCTTTGCCCATATATCATCCTGATAACCCCTGTGGTGTATGTGATACCTGCATATTACTGTATTGTGGCAAACTAGCCAGTTAGGAAGTCTAATCCTGACCCTGCCAACAGTGATAATGTGTGTGAGTCACTGAGAGAGTGTGGCTGTGTTGACCTTGATACCTGTTCTTGTGGCCACGCACGTGTACTACACCTACCTTTTCCCTCCTTTATCACTGTAACTGATGTCACTCACCATCAAATATACCTCTGGGCAGCTCCCCAGCTGTAACCTCTGTGGCTCATTCAATAACTGCATAGACATGTAATAGCAATACATAGTCAGGCAGGGGTTTGAAACCCTGTACTGATAAGTGGGTGACACAAACATGCTTAGGTTTTACTCTTCCTCCCCCTCCCTGTCTTTCTTTGTCTCTGTCTGTCTCTCTCACTCCCTCTCTGGTGGATGTGGAAAAGTAGACCTGCTTTGCTTAGGCAGCAGCTTGTGTTTTGTAAGTGATGCTCATGATCAGCTGATGGCCTCTGCATGAATTGCAGTCCTCCACTAGCTGATTGCAGGTGGAACAGCTATGGTAACATTCCCATAGCCAATTGCATGGAAACACACTCCTGTAACTAGCAACATCATGTGGGTGTTGTCCCTTTTTATCCACTGTGATCAGGACTTCATGTTGATGTTTGCCAAACAGCATCACAGATGGTAGTGGGATATACCTCTAACAACATACACTGTGGAGGCAGGCCAACAAACAGGAGGGGGATGTTCCAGACATGACTGCAGAATGTAAGTATTGCTCTTCTGCATTTGGAGTAATGTTGGTTTAACAGGGTTTGTATGGAATTTGGCTGGTCTACATTATTTAATACCTGTCATGACAGTGTTATGTGTTTGAGGAAACTCTCACCTGTAGGGTTATTTGCAGACTGGCCAGTATTTGGAGTCTTATGTGTCCTGTGTTACTCACAGATTACCTATCCTATAACTGCCAAAGCATAGTCTGAGGATTGCAGTCAGTAGAAGGTGACAGCCATGAGAGTTATTGACTTCATATCACTCATAGGACATATGTCACAACAAACCTTGTTACAACAGCAAATATATGAGGTTATCACAGCAACATGTCAATATTGGCCCTGTGTTTGTGCTGCCAGCCACAAATCTGTCAACCTTTGTACATATGTCATGCAGTAAGAAGTGCATATGGTCTGTACACCATTATTTATTGACATCAAACCTGATAACAAGCCAGTGACATATCAGACTGCTATACATGTCATGTATAGCAGGGGTTATATTTGAGGACATAACCTCGGCATTCTGTGGTTGTGTGTACAGTAGTGAGGTATGTGTACTTATGGTGATTGTCAACAGTATGTGTATTGTGAATACACACCTTGGCCTGTGTACAGACTGTAGTAGATGTCATTGTTCTTGGTCCTGTTCTCTCTGATGTTACGTGCTGCTCCAGTGTATGGTACACTATCAGCTTACTTGTTTGTAGGGCTAAACACACACATGTCCCATACCACAGCCAGGCATCAGACTACACTGTGTCATGGCCCAGTATATGTAGTGAGTGGCACATATGAGGATAGTGTTGATCAGGCAGTCCATATACTGTAATATTAAGCTTGCTTACCATATGTGGCTGTGGCTGTGTTCACATTGTTGTGGGTATGTACTTTCACACAGATGTCTGTTACTCTGTGCTGTGACATGCCTGCAGAGCCTGCTATATTTGCAGGTACATGTGTAGTCCCTCATAAGAAATGTAGGCCAGTGTTGTGGCAGTCTGCCTGCAGTTTGCACAGTGCTTTGTTACATGCCTAGCAGCTTAGTGTAATTATCCAGTGTGATGTTATGTCCAGATATTTGCCAGATGTACTGTTGCTGAGCCACCATAACTGTCATGTATTTCTGACAAAGCAGTGAGATGCTGTACAGATGTATGTCACTAACTAGTGGATAGTATGTCGCCATGTGACATCTGCACAACAGGTTATTATGTGTCAGGACAGACAGGAGTGTGTGAATGCATAAATTGTGTGGGCATATGTAGTCCAGTATTTACATGATATACCCATTTACATGGCTGTTAACATCCACATTGTCAGGCTTGGTCCACATGTTTCGCACTAAGGGGATCTGTGTATACCTCTGGACTAATCAGAGTGTGCCAGACTGCCCATATTTATTGATCATATCTCTGCTGTAGTCCACAGGATCATTACTGTGATATCAGTAGTACTGTACTATGATGACCTTAGGATGTCTGTCAGTAACCGATGGCGTACATGTCAATAGCAGATGTGACCTCCCACACACAACAATTCTGTTAAGACAACCCCTGTTACAGTAGCAACAGTCTACATATATACCTGCAATATGTACATGACATCCCCATGCACTAAGAGGTTGAGACTATTGTTGCTGAGGTATGATGCCACTCCATGCTCTAGACATATGGTAAACATATATATATATATATATATATATATATATATATATATATATATATATATATAAAAAATATATCCATATATCTATATAGATATATCCAGATATACATATCTACATACAAATATGGATATATATATATATATATATATATATATATATATATATGTATATATATATATATATATATATATATATATACATATACACATCTGTATATGTCTACACATATACACATATAGATATATATGCACATATAGTTATAGATATCTACATATATATCAATATAAATATATATATATATATATATATATATATATATATATATATATATATACATATATGATGTACATACACACACACATATATATATATATATATATATATATATATACACATACATATATATATATTTATATATATATATATATATATATATATATATATATATATATATATATATACATACAGAGATCTATATACATATATATATGTATATATATATATATATATATATATATATATATATATATATATATATATATATCTATGATGCACTATACAGATGTATATAAATACATATATATGAATATATATGTGCATGTACATGTACACATGCTGCTGCTGTGTATTTTGGCTTTTCCCATTTAGGGGTCGCAACAGTGGAACTCCAGTCTGCTAATGATTGGCAATAGATTTTTACATGCCGAGTTGCCAGCTCTGGCGCACAACCTTCAACGAAGGTGCGCCCATTCACGGATGTCTCCACACAGAAGACGCTCTAGCTGAGAATCAAACAGGACATCTTACTGTGAGGCGACAATGCTACCGCAGCTCCACCACATCCATATCCATATCCATATCCTTGTCATATTTAAACATTATGTTGTGTATACCTTCCCAGATGTATCACACTGTATCTGATATGTGTATATTTAGATATGACAACATATGTGATGCAACAGTAATATCATTGACAAGTACTACACAATTGCAGAAGTCACAGCAATTGTTCAATATTGCTCAATATGTGTACTGACAGATATATTGGAAAAACAACAACTGTCGTTGCAGCTGTCATGGTGCAGTGGTTAGCTGTTGTGACTATAGTGTACAGGGTCCTGGGTTCACAACCTATAAGGGCTGTTTATTTTGTTGCTGGGCAGAATAAGGGCTGCTGGATAAAGAGTGGTTAAGGCAGTTTTGAACAGCTTTAAGTGTTTTTGCACAGGTTTACGCGAAGCTAAGTGACGCTAAGGTACAGTTAAATGTATGTGCACTTACACCATGCAGGCTTTGCTTACCAGTGTGCAAGTGTGCTTAGCTGTTATATTGCAGCAATGCTGACACCTGCTAAGCATAGCTCATCCCTGGTAACCAGTGCTCACATTCCAGTCTGATAACATAGCAGGGTAATGACATTTGTAATAAGTGTATGTAATGCCATGTACATAATATGCGTTTATGTGCTGTCATTACAGTAGCAAAGGGTGTGAGTCTCCTGTCTGGGACACTTGCGTATATATGGCTTGTACAACACTCTTATCTGTGTGAATGTGTTACATATATGGGTAGTATCCCAGGTTATATGCAGTCACACTGGCATGAAGTGTATCATTATGTTACTTCTGTTGACATTGCTTTCCCAAGTAAGAGCAGATTGCGAATTGTACTAATGGAAACAAACACCCCTGAATGCAAAGATGGACTCTGAGTCCTCACTGTCATGTTGCTGGAGTGTGAGCTGTGTTTCATTAAATACTTCCTACTGGATAATGATCTGGCATGTGGAAAATAACTGTAGACTACTGTGTGTATAGCACATCTCAGTGAGGGCTGCCATTATGTAGTAATGACATACCTATCGATGTCAGACATCTATCTGTCAACACATTCATCCTAATGCATAGCAAGTCGGTAAGCTGATGTCTGTCAGTCCCTGTACAGATGTGCTGATGTCAGGTATCCATCTTGGATATGTACAGGCAATCTATTCTTGACTGACACTGACATGTCTGCCCAGCAGTGCTATAAATGCCACAGATAGGACTCAACACCCTGTACACAACACATGCCATAGATACCTCAACTGCACTACCACAGTCAACAGAATATGCTTGGGTACAGGTCTCCAAGACAGACACTAACCATGTTATGTAATACATGTTGCATACATGTCAACTGGAACACCTCACCGGCCCTCTGCAGGAGGCACCCAGAGGATTGGCTGATGCATTGTCACTCTCACTCTGAGGGTAACCACAGTGATGTCTGTTGATAGATGGCCTGCTGGCACAAGGCAGGTGGCATGATACCACTGTACACACATCCCCTACACTTCCCATCTCTATATGGACAATAGCCCGGTACACACCTATGAACACTTGCACCGATGCACCCCAGTACTGACAAATGTGTACGTGGTCATTACTGAGAATATCAGTGTCTGTGTGTTTGTAGACCTGTAGTTGGGAATACCCTGAGGCCCTTCACACCCACTGCACCACCCATTGCCATAGTTAGATGTGGCTGCAGCTGTACTGGACATTACATGCACCTTGTTACGCTCCTCTCCCTAAGGGCTACCTGCGCCTTGCAGTACCAGCACAACACTGTTGTACAAATGGGTTGATAGGCATGGGATACTCACTGAGTACTGGAAAGTGTGTGTATGTGTGCATGTGTGCATATATGTAGGACACAGCATTCCAAGGCCACATACTCCTATTACAATATGCATTTCCACACAGTATTAGGGATAGTGATGTTGCTGCCTGTTGGAGAGGCATGACAATACCTCACCCGACTTTGCCTTTGGCATGTACATTAGATGCATATCCCTGTAGTAGCACTCTTGGGATGGACAAGGGGTTGTATTGAAGTCTTTGTCAATGTGTGATGGTGAGTATGTCAGTGTGTCATTATGGTTTCCAGTGCGTACAATGCTCACAGTTGGGTGTGGGAATACTGTCATTACACCATGATACCCCCGTTACATGTCCCATGTACCACTGTATGGTGACCACTGTCACCATCAACCACACAGGTAACTGATAACACTATCCACCCCAGTTATGCATGTGCTATATGCAACCTACCTGTAACACAATGGACACACTGACAAGGTAGTTAGCACTATTAGGCCCAGGTCTCTCAGATGTTCAGATGTGTGTCTGACTGTTATGTGTTTGTCAATGTATATATGATGGTATGTCACACTATATATTGTCTATGTACAACCATTACATCCCCCATTACCATACTGTACATGCCTGGGGATATTCTGCTTGTAACATGTAACCTGGAACACACCTCATCCTAAAAGCTGTGCAGTGTGTGCAATTAAAGCCACACACACATCAATAACACTACATACTTAGATAGGGGTCTAGTCCCAGTGCTGCCGAGTAAGAGTGTGCGTGTATGTGCAGGGATCTACTTCAGGTTGCAGAATATACATGTCCCAGGGGGTCATCTGTCTAAGAACTGTGTGGCATACATTCCATCACAACTACTATTAGCTGTGTAAATGGCATCTTCCCCACTGTATAGGTGTGCAGCAATACTGGGATTGGTATATATAGCTGGGTGTGGCTGTTGTGGACACAGCCAACATCATTGTGGTTACTGTTAAGTGTATCTCCCATGTAGTTGGCTGTAATACTGTACAGTTCATGTTAACAGGTTAGGTACTTGTCTATCACACTATCTGTGGTTCTACAGCACCTCTAACCCTCCAAAGGGTAGGGGTGTGCCACCCACATCAGCATACATATATTTACTGTGTTGAGGATTGCACTACATTGGGGAAGGGGACATATACCCTGCCGGTACCATCGTCAATGACATTAAACTAGTAGACTGCTTATTCCACAATGTGTTGTTCTGCATAGTCTAGCTTGGTGGAATTACATAGGCTACAATGGGTTCCTTGCACAGGTACATACATCCATGTGTACAGTATTCTCTGTGTAGTTTATCAACATCTAAGCTTCTGTGTGTGCTATACACAAACATGTGGTGTGTACCACCCAGTGCAACTACCATTGTCTACTGTAGAAGGGCTGCTAACAGCAGCAACGATGTACTCACCTGTATACACCACCCCCAGACCTACTGGCCATGTGGCACAGGCATTAAATGTTATACAGACCTGTGACATGTATTCACCTGTACCCAGGATATGTCACAGCCAAGGTGTCACCACAGTGCCATACACCTTGTGAGATATGACAGCAGACCATCCTCCTGCTGACACATGGACACCTACAACACAAATGGATAACATTATGGAGACCACAATCACTCAGTGTTAATAACAGCTATAGGTTCATAGGTTCATAGGTTCATACTAGGCTATCTGCCCTAGGGCATTTATAAGCCTAGCCAGAATGTGTTTGGCTTTTGCCACCCATTTTAAATTAATTTTGCTATGCCCTTTTCTGAGGTTAGTATACTGTGCCTCTGTCTAACAGTGACACAGAAGTGATACCCGGGTTACACCTACGATCTCCCATTCACTCATCAAGATTCCTCTTGAAGAGTCAATGAGGGACTCTGCCTAACCTGGACTGGGATTTTATTCCAGAGTCAAGGGAGCCTCTGGGTTATGAATCTGTCCCTCCAGCATGTCCTATTTATTTCAGTGCTGAGGTTCAAGTCTCTCAAGCGCATAGCTCGATGGGATTTGGATTTTCTGAGGTGCAGCATGTCCATTAATTCCGGGTTGGACATGGCTTTATACGTCAGGCACAGATCGCCCCTGAACAGGCGGTATGCCACTGAGTAGAGCTGGAGTTTCTTTAACCGGGCAGCATATGGCATCTGTTTGAGCCCTTAGATTCTCTTGGTGAGGTACTTTTGGGGTCTTTCCAGTTGCTGCAGGTGTCCGGTAAGGTACATCCCAAAAGGGGCATTGTACTCAATTATGGGCCTGATGAGGGATGAGTAAAGAGGCACGATGACCTCCCCTGATCTAGATGTGAATCCCTTCATGATTAGGTGGGCTATATAAAATGTTTTTCTAACCACTTTGGCCACGTGGTTGTCAAATGAGAGACTGCTATCAACTTGAGACCCCAGGTCCCTAATTACTTCTTCTGTACTTAATGGATTACCACCTATGTGATAATTTGTGGGCACTTTGTTTTTGCCAAAGGGGATGACTATACACTTTTTGGCGTTTAGCTTGAGGCCATGGCTCTGGCACCAGTTGTCTGTTTCTATGAGGCCCTTTTAGAGGATGCTTGTGTCGGCTGGAGAGTCTATTATGGCGCTCAGTTTGCAGTCATCTGCGAAATTGGTCAGCCACAGTTCTTCCGTGTTGGCCTGTACCTCCGAGAAATATATACCGAACAAGAGAGGTCCCCGGACTGAGCCTTGTGGGACACCACTTGTAACTGGTTTGGAGTCTGACATGGCTCCAGCAATTCTAACCATGTGGGTTCTGTCCTTGAGTCAGTTTGCAACCCATCTAGTGACATAGGGGTTTATATTTAAGCTGGTGAGCTTATCTGTAATGCCCGAGTGGGGTATTGTATCGAAGGCATTTGCGAGGTCCAGGTAGGCTGTGTGGACCACCTTCCCCTCATCAATGGCCTTGGTGACTGTTTCAAAGAAATCAACCAGGTTTAAGAGGCAGGATCTGCCCTTAACAAAGCCGAACTGGGTAGGATCCAGTGTCTGTAGGTCCCCAATATCTTTATTTATGAGGTCCATGATGATCCTTTCCATAGCTTTGCAGACCAAGCTAGTCAGGCTTATGGGGCAATAGTTTCCAGGATCCGTTGAGGCACCACCTTTGTGTAGAGGGACCACTGTTGCTGTACGCCACTCTTTGGGTACATATCCTGTAGTAAGGCTGAGAATGAACAGTAGTTTTATGTTTGGGTTTAGCTCTTCTTGAAGTTCATGCAGGACGCAGCACGGGACACCGTCTGGTCCCATTGATGCTGTGTTTTTTGCTTTGGAGAGGGCGGCTCTTACCTGAGCATCTGAGATGTCAGGGGGGAAGAACTCTGCTTGGATAGATATTTGCCCTTTTGGTGGGGGGGGGAGTTTGCGCTGAACCTGTCAGCTAGGATGTTGGCAATGTCAGTGGGTTCGATGTATTTTTTGTCATTTTGGACTAATTCTGAGCATATCTGGGAATTCCCACCCAGGTTCCTAACATAACTAAAGAAAGCCTTGTGATTATCCTTAGTGTCCTGTGCAATTTTTCTCTCGAAGCTGGCCTTAGACGATTTTATGAGTGCCCGTAGTTTTTTGCTAATATTGATCAGAGATGCCTTCCCTTTTTCGGATTTTGCTCTATCATTTAGTAGCTTCCTCCTTCTATTGTATAGTTTGTTTATGGCTGGGGTCCACCAGACAGGACATCTGCCTTTGGAGGATTGAGTCTTGGTTTTATTTGGGATTGCATGATCCATGCATTCCTGAAGGTGTTCATAGAATGTATTTATAAAGTATTCTGCGGTCTGGGCCGTATTTTCCACAGGCCCGGAGGCTTTGAAGGATTCCACCTCGGTTTTGAGGAGTGTGAAATTTGCTTTAGAGAAGTTTTTCATTGTGGTTTTCTGGGCAGAAGGTGGGGTCGGGATGTGAATATCCAGTGAGATTAGTTTATGGTCTGATCTTACCAGTGAGGGATACACTTCTGGCCTGGAGCATTGAGTCCCCATGTTGGTGATGATCAGGTCCAGTATGTTTTCCCCTCTTGTGGGAGTGGTAACAAGTTGTTCCATAGCATTTGAGTTTATAAATTCTAGGAACCTTTGGGCTAGGGTGTTGGAGCTAGAGTAATGCTCCCAGTCTATGTTTGGGTAGTTGAAGTCCCCCAATATAATGGTGTTTGGAGAGACCTTCATATTTTCCAGTGTTCTCAGGAAGGCCGAGTGGGGTTCCTGGGTTTGGGAGGGTGGTCTCTAGCAGGCTATAAACTGGAAGGCAGTTTTACCCACTGTTAGTTGCACATGGATAGTCTCTGATGCTTCGTGCTGTGCCACCAACCTGGAGGTGTGGGTATCTTTGACGAATATTGATACTCCCCCTCCTTTTGTGGTTCGGTCCAAGTTTTGGGGCCGAAAAGCATGGTATGAGGTATAACCTGGTAGTGCTGGGGTGCTCTCGGGATCCTTGAACCAGGTTTCTGTTACTGCACAGATATCGATGTTCTCCATACTAAGGAGAGTTTCGAGTGCATGCATCTTGAGGTTTAGACTTCTGGCTTTGAGTAGCATTACTCTTAGTTTCTTATCCCTTGTGATACCTATGGAGGTGGGTTTGTCTTTTGAGCCTTGCCTAAAAAAGCACTATAGGGGTAGCAAGAGCCTTTGCCAATATCCGAAAGCCCAGGGGTGACAGGTGCAAGCCATCCCTAGTGAAGCATCGTGGCTTGTTGAGCATGTCATCCCAGTATGACAGGCATTGGATCCCCTTTGAATGACACCAATACTTAAGCCAATTGTTGAAATTGATCATCTTGTCTTCATATTGTGGCATCATTCTTGATGAGGGTAAGATGCTACTCAAGGTCAGGGTCATACCGGCCTGGGCCATATGCTCAGAGAGCTCCTCTATGTCTCTTTTCATGTAGTCCAGGGAGGTACGTCTCAGGTCATTTACACCAGCATGGACAATGGCTGAGTCATATTTGTACTTGCCTTGGAGTGACCTGAGTGCTTGTGTTATGTGGCGGATCCTAGCGCCCGACAGGCAGCTCACCGTGACCTTCTCCTTGTTCAGCCTGGTGAGCGGGACGTTAGTGTGCCTGACGATAGAGTCACCTATTACAAGTGTATCAGGTGTGTTGTTTAGCCTTAAGGGTTGTGACTGTTCGGCACACTGGCTTTGTGAGCTATATGTTGCACGTGTTTTGTTTTGGGGTAGCGGTTGCTTGGGTGTCTGCTTTGGAGGTCTCTGCTGCTTAGGCAGATTTTTATTTAGAGCCTCCGAGTATGTTTTTGTGTGTTTATGTGTTTGGTTTGCTGTCATGGTAGGTCTATGTGAGACTGGAATTGTAGTGAGTGTGGTTTCCTTCTCCTCCTGACTGGTTACGCCAGTACTGAGTTGAGAGAGCTTAGCCTCCAGTTTGGCTATATGGATGCATCTCTCACATGTGTTGGAATTTGTTGGGAGGAGGAGAGGATTGTCTGTGTACATGAGGCAGTTGTAACATTGCCTCAAGATTCCCAGATTCACCAGCTGGACCGGAGAGGAGATGCATCATGGCTGGACAGCTACACTACCTGACATGTAAGCATTAAATGTTACTGCTGGCAACATGTTACACAGCAGTACATAGATATACTGTAGTACAATCACCATGTGCATCAGAACCATATTAGCCTGTCCCTGCATTGATGTTCTGGATGACAGGGATGTGGCACAGGTATCATCATATCCACAGGGTGTGTTGTTGGTTTGCCAGAGACCTAGGCTGGGCCATACGTTTGACACCATGTGTTTGAGTGAGGGGTTTTAATTACTGATATGGCCATGGTGATGTGGTGTCTGTAGGTATGAGGTTGCCCTAGGTGTGTTTGTATTGTGTGTGAGTATGCATGCACACAGTTCTGCCATGTGGCTGCCCTATACAGGTGTTTGTTGGACAGCTGCAGACCATACCTGGCAGGGTGTGAAGTTTACAACCTCTGGCCATGGAAATGAGAACTGTGACTGCCAGGGGTTCCACGGGCATGTCCAGGTACAAGCCTCAATATGCTACTCTCCCCTGATGATCACATATGTCTGCTGGAACCAGGTCCCTCCTGGGACTGACCAGGGCCACATGCACATGGCATGCAGTGGTGTGGTGTGGGCAGCACCCCCCTATGCAGTGCTGGGGCTGGTACTGCCACTAAGGGAGTTGCTTGGTGTCCTTGCATGTCCACATTGACCTCCAGGTGTTGGTGTTGCTGGCTTACATCCATGTGGCCGTTGCACCACTCCCACCACATGCTCTATCATGGACAGTCCATGGTTGAGGAGTCCCACCATCTCACCCCACTGTCTATCCATGACGTCTGTGAAATAACAGAATGCACCTGCAAGATCACGGATGTTGTCACCTACAGCTGAAAGAGCATCCCTCTGCAGCCTCAGACCCTGTCTGGTATACCATTCCATACATGCCTGCACCTCCATGCCCTCCTGAAACATGCATCTGCTGGTACCAGATGTTGCACTTCTGCCAGGGTCACAATGACCAGCAGCCCTCCTATGAGCACCCTTGTACATCTATGTGGTACCCTGCTGGACATCTGGCTATGGCTGCTGTGTCCAGACACAGCAGCCATAGATACCACACTGTCCTGTGCACTGCCACCAACCACCAACTGTCCCCTATGCTAAGGCTACTGGTGATGGGGTATCTATTGGCACTGTGACTGTGTGTGGGGATGAGATGGATAACAGGGGGATGTCAAACGATGGTGCAGTTTCGGCCTCTGACAACCCCGCCTGTGCCTCAACACACCTATCATCATTTTCAGTGTCTGTATGGACACCAACATCAGATTGCCTGCAGGAGGGACCCTGACCCACCTCACCACCTTTGAGGGGAAAACAAGAAGCACACTTTAAGACCTGTATGTCATTGCATAACAGTACACACACACACACACACACACACACACACACACACACACACACACACACACACACACACACACATACACACACACACATGCACACACACACTGACATTCCACCATAATACCTACCTGTCCTTGAGTTTACAGACTGTCCCAAGTTTATTCTCTTAAGTTCCCCATCCTGCAACACACTTAGAAACTTACACTCATTAATACTAATCATTAACATATCATTGTTCTAATTGCCTAGACAAGTGATCACAAAACATGACCTGTTACTCCATTATCTCTTTGACTTGATTGGAGTCGGTTTTGCAAGGACTCACTGCTGTCATCCAGTGTTCACCCTGGGTTTGTCCAGACATCGTGACCATGGCCCCCATATGTCAGGGGCTACTGCAGTCACTCAATAAAGTCATGCACTGGGGTGTCATGTGTAACTATTGCTCAGTAGATGCAAAATCTGTTGCTCTTTTAACTTATTATGTGGACAACAGTAATATTTGGATACACTCATTGGTGTGTCTAGTAATTCCTCAATGCATCTGTAGTGCTGCATACATGGGTATTCTTTCACCTTTCTGCAGATTGCAATTATAACAGTATACTTGGTGTCTAGTTTCCCTCCCAATGCATGTTCCATGCTACAGACCTTATTATACTATCAGCTGTCCTGAGATTACATATCAGACAAGTATTCCTGCTGTCTCATGTGTCAATCCATGTCCATGTACTGCACGATTTAAAAGGGAAGTCGAGATGATTGAACAACCCCACAATCACACATGTGCATACATGGATACACACACACACAAACACACACACATGCACACACACATCCTACATACATCAACCCTCATCCACTCTACCAGATTACAATTACAGACAAAATAACCCCCACCCCCAATCCTCCCTACACACACACACACACACACACACACACTTACAGGTGAGGTTGCACGAAAATATTACAGACAGCTCTCCCATTGCCCATCTGTCAAAATGCATAACAAATGATACTCAACAGCAAGCAGAGCAGCTATAGTCAATCCATGCTAGCAACAGTATACATGTGTGTGATGCATGGGCTGTGTTAGTAGGTGATGCCCCTTCCCTTGGGAAACACGCACCCAGTACACAGTATTGCTGTATACCTGTTCAGCACCCTGCCATGTGCTGTGTACCATACCTCGCAGGTGTACACACCATTGATGAATGTGTAATACAGTGTCAGTTATGTCTGTGTTTGCCCTACACATACCTGGGATAATATGTGGACAGATGTCATTTGTGAATGCCTAATGTCTGATTTACAGATGTCATCTTCAGCAGTGCATGTATGAGCAATATGATACAATTACACTGACAACCGTCAAACCTTACCATGGCTATGGGGAGTGTACACACCCTTATTGATATGACGCCTTCTTTCTTGATATGCCATGGGACCACATTACTGCATATGTTAACATTACATGAGCCTGATATGTGACATATGTCCTGTACAATCAAATGCAGTTTCAAACAAATGTGTTAGTTGTGCTGATGCTGACTGAGATGCATACACTTCGTGGGTGCATATGTGTGCACGCCCTTATCATGATGGTTTGTTGCACTGACTTTTATGTGTACTACAGCAGTCACTATTCCTGGAAGGGGTATACTAGCATGGGCCATCTGCATTTGCCAGTATTTGGTCAGTCTGCCCTACACATGTCACCCAACTCTGCATGATTGCAAGGTCAACTCATGTGCACATCCCTTGGAGTTCACACACTGCCGTCACTATTGCTGTGGAGTCAGGGTTATGTCTGCCACAGTTCCTGACCCTGACTGTGTGCAGATAAAGCCATTTGTAGCATCCTTTGGATCCCTGCTGTAGTGCACTGTTGTGTCATGATGACACACCCTCCCCACCGTCAGCCTTTTTGCAGATGCTTGACAACTATGGCCTACACATGTGTGTCAGTTTGCAGTATCCCAAACACTGAACACCACATGTAACAGCCTAGTCCCAGTTAATGAATGGCAAACATACAGGTGTACACTGGCACAGGCACGGTACAGATGGGGATGGTGGGCTTGAGGTGGGTTGAGGTGTTGGTTGTGCAGCACATGTATCTTATGTGATACTGTCTGTAGGTTTCCAGTGTGCTCTTGTTACACCAGTACTACATTCAATTACATGCATATATATTTCACATACCTGCTGTGGGAATGATGTCTCTTCTGGCTAGTTTGCTGTCTGGATGGCTGGATGGATGTGTTTTTTTTTCTTTCACTATCTTTCTCTCTCTCTCTGTCTCTGTCTCCCTCCACTAAATGGATTGAGCTGCTTTGAATAGATTGCAGCATGGATTTTGTAGGTGATGCACATAATCAGGTGATGGCCTCTGCACCAATCAGTCTGCACCACTTGCTACCTGCATGCAGCATGCTTTGTAGTACTTCCAATTACCACTGTTATGGCAACCCACTAGTATAAATTCCTACATCATGTGGGTGTGCTGCCTTTACCTTTCCTGTATGGAGGACATCCTTCCTGTGTGTGGGCAGCAGTGTTACAGACAGCAGGTAGCAATACATCTTACAAGAGGACTTGCAGACTCAGGCCAGCTACATATTTGTATAAGGTTCCAGACCTGCAGACAGTGTGAGTAGTGTTATTATATGCATTGTATAGCACCAGTGTTACAGGGTTTGTGTGTACATACTAGTTTAACATGGAATGCATTCTGTCTGCATAGCTCTCAACTGTGGGCCTATCCACATGATGGCCAGAGGAGTGCCTCTTATATTTTGACTGTCCACCATACAGGTTTTGTGTTAGATATATCACTGGCATTGTGTGTGTTGAGTGCTATCAGTACATGGTTACATCCATTTGTGTTTCTGGCTTCATATTCCTAAGGGTATGTTGCAGACTATCCTGTAACACCAGCAACTTTGTCAGTGAATAACAACACTATTTCACATATGGACCTGTGTTCCAGCCTCTGTCCTCCACCTATATACCAGGCTTTGTCATATGACATGCAGTAAGAGGTTGTTATGTAGTGGCCCATGATTATGTCGTGCTGCCATTCCTGCCATCATTCCAGTGCTGTTGTGGTCCCCACACATATTGTGGGGTAGGTTCCATATATATGTGGGCTTCAGCTGCACAACACATGTGCACTTCTACAGTCCAGAGATCAGTGTATGTAACAGTGTTATATGCCACTGTAAGTCAGTCTATGGGGGAGGGGTATGCACCATATATAACCTAGGCTGTTATAACATGTGAGGGATATCGGTAGTAAGCCGCCTTAAGGTGTATGGCTGTACATTTCCATACATTTCACCTTGGGAACATTGCTGGCCTAGTGCTTACTGTCATACAGACTGTTCTGTTTGTCAGTGTGATGGTGATGTTTTCAGTTAAGCATTGTTATGTAACAGATACATCCTCATTGTGGCAACTTAATTCTTTTCCCCCTAGGGGTTGAGTACAGAGTGTAATTTGAGGCTGCTGAACTCTACATCTGTATTACTTACTCTTGATTGATTGTTATCCTCTGGCCCAGTCTTTCTTAACTACTGTACTACTTGAAGGCCTTGGCCTGGACAACAACATATGTTATTCTTTTGGATTACTGTATAAAATAATCTGCTTGAGAGTTGCATTACTCAGTTAAGTATGTATTTCAAAGACTTAAGAGCTATATGACGTGGCATATACAACTGTAATAGTACACAAAGAAACATTTCTTATGTATGCAAACCTGTGTTTGGTGTCATATCCTATGTCTTCTCTGTGGGTATATGTTTCATGCAACAATTGTCTTTTGTATGAGTGAATTATACACTGTCCATTTGAAAAGGTGGCAACTGTAGGAATACTGGCTGTTCGATATGCTTTGCATCCTCTAAATATGTCTTCCTATACATCTCTATGTGTGTGTATGTGTATTTACTGCATATATGTGTGTGTGTGTGTGTGTGTGTGTGTGTGTGTGTGTGTGTGTGTGTGTGTGTGTGTGTGTATCTTTGTAATGTTTATTACTTCCACATTGCACATTCCCTATGGTTGCCAGACTGTACTGCATGATATGTTATTGATACCATCCTGACATCATACAGATGGGATGGATTACTGTTAACGTCTTGTGTTCATGTTGTGTAGGGTCCTGGGTATGGGACTTGTAACAGTTGGCATTGTGTTGTAGGGCAGATCTGTTTGGCTGTGGGGCAGGGGGTGATATCAATACTTACAAGAGGTATTTAGCTTGGGCCCCCTCACCCCATTAATGGTGGCTTTGGTCATATATGTATTTGTTATGTTCTCTTTTATATCTATAGATATATATCTGTATATATATATATATATATATATATATATATATACACACACACACACACACACACACACACACACACACACACATATAATATATATATATATATATATATATATATACACACACACACACACACACACACACACACACACACACACACGCACACACACACACACACACACACACACACACATCTGCATGCATAAATACATTTCCTTTACTCTTGAATGACTGTGCTGGATGATATGTTTGTGAAAACATCAGCATGATGTATATCTGACATGGCTTAGTGGTAAATCACTTTGGCTAGGGTGTGCAGGGTCCTGGGTTTGAGCCTTGCAAATGCTGTTTATTTTGTTGCTGGGCTGTTGGATACAGAGTGATTAAGGCATTTTTAAACAATTGTAAGTGGGTTTGTGTGGGTTTGTATGACAGTAAGAATGCTAACTTCCGGTTAAATATGCTTACAGAGAGTTAGCTTCAATATTGCTTAACCTGTGTGTGCATTGCTTACCCCCACACAAACAGGCTTAAACCTGCTTACTACTGCTTACAAGTGCTTACTCCCTCTTACCCCCACACTAATTTAGACAGAAAGGAAACATGATTCTTTGGAAGGTGGTGGATTTGGACACTCTATGGATTTATCATTCATTACACATTATACCTTACATTTGTATCCTTGATTCATGTGTACATATACTGTATGGGGCACTTGTGCTTATCTCTGGATTTTACAGCATTATTACAATGACACCTCACATCTGCATTTAATGCAGTACTCCAGTTCACGAATATATGTTATTTAGTGGGTTATACAACAAAAATATTGTTCATAAAGTGATTTGACATGGAAAATGGAATTTACTGGAGTGAGAATCGAACCAGTACTGCTTCATTAGTATGTATCTTGATATTTATCTTCTTGTGCCATTTAAGCTACAGTATGAATAGCTAAGCAATGGGCAAACCTGTGCACTTACAGTTACATTTAATCTGTTTGATAAAAAAAAGTGTTTAAATTATTATATTTTAAATATTGCTCTTATAAACTTGGGGTGTTGCTAGGGTAACGGGATTTGTTTTTGTGTACATTTTTTTGACTGATTTGAAGTCTGATACTGGTATGTTTGCCATTATTTCAGACTTCATTGATGAGATCATCCCAGTGATTTGGCAAGGTAAATAAGGAACAGGCCAGATGTATGTGCCACATATCTGGATATTCTGCATTGATCTTTGCTGTTGGGGTTATGCAACCCCCTATGAGCGGTCTCACTCAAAGTGTGCATATACCATACTCTGTCTAATGCCTGCTGTACATTCTAGGTGCATAAGACAAACATGAGCCTTAGGATTAGTAAACTTGAGCATAAAAAATTAATAAAAATTAAGGACAATAAAAATGCATTTGTAAAACATGCAAAAGAACTTTACAGCTATAAAGATTTCCATTTACATGCTTTGCAGCACCTCAGTTAGACAAAAGAGGTGATGATTTAGATTTATTATTACAAAACAGTAGAAGTACAAATGCAATTTCAGCTTTTTTCTGAAGCAATAGTTAAACAGCTGTTTAAATCTGAAATGTCTATAAATATCAAGGCCTTTGAGTTGCTGACACAATACTGACATTGTAATTGCCAAATGGCAGTTCTTGACTGCGGGGGCATGTATATTGTGAGAGATCTGCTCTCAGACATGCCCCCCACACTCGTCCATGCTCCAGGTCCATTTAGGAGCTGAGACAGCATGCCTTCATTACTATGAATGGCGCACTGCCGTCCTGCTCCTAAACGGCCATTTCCGTGCAGGAATAGCTTATTCCTGCACGGAACCTTACTGAATCCTGGGGTGAATGTTACCTGAAAAATAGAAAGTTAAAAATTCCCAAAAATCCTTGATTTTAATCACAGTTTTTTTAATGGAAAAGTATGTTTATATTCATGGTGAAATGTGTTTTGACAGATATCATTAATATTTTTGTCATTCTAATTATGTTGTGTTTTAGCAATAAAGAGTTTTTTTGTGTTTACATTAGTTATACTGGATTAATTGAATGACTGAATAATGAGGTGTTTAATTGTTGTTGATTCATTGTATAAAAATGCAGTGCTTGTGTGTTTTAATTCATTCTGAAAAAGTCTCTGTGGGGATTAAAGTGATATTAAAGGTTTTATTCGCTAACATAGTGGTCAAAATTCTTTGGTTCCTGCTCTACTTGGTCCAGCAGTATTTTTGTTTTATCGTGGCAGTTTGCTGCTATGCCTTGAGGGAACTTTGTGGTTGTAAACTGAATAATGTTGATCAAGAGCTCTGAATATGGATCCTGATCCCCTTACTCCATGGTAAAGCTGTAACTGCTGTTTCTAAATTGTCTGATATTGATTGTTTAAACTATGATAAAGTAAATGCGTAAATGTTTACTTGAATGTTTAAACACCTGAAGCATACAGAAAAAATGTTCCGTGAGCATAGATGCAAGGCAGATGAAAGCATGTGATTATATTGCTGAGTTAAGCCCTTGTTTTCCTAGGTGGGTGAGTGGCTGTCAGGTCACCACCTTTGAAAGGATAGAAGACCTTTTGGTAATGGAACAAGCCCTTAGCACTTTGCCTGAGGACATGAGAATCCAGTTAGCAGACAGAGTGTAACCCTGCAGATGAACTGGGGAAAAAGGGGAATGTCTGCTTATCAAGAAGGGCATCACTACATAGGAAGGGGATACCTAGTGCTGCACATGGATATAAGCAAACCCATAGTGGGCAGCCTAAACTACCCCAACAGAGTCCACCGGTAACAGGGGAAGCCACTAGTTCAGGTATATGGCCAGGATCAAGGGTCAAATGTTGTAAATGTAACCATTGGGGCCATGTATCATATAGATGTCCACAGAGGCAAGGTGGGTAAGAAAAGGTGGGGGAGCCAGAAAGTGGGAGTAACAGTATGCCAGTGTTAAGTTGTCTGGAGACAACAGGGGTACTAAACTATCACCAGAGTTTATATCTGATCTTAGTGAATGGAAAACAGGTCATGGCTAAGAGAGACACAACCTCTGAGATAACCATTGTGAAACCTGCAATGGTTGAAGAGGAGCAGTACTTGCTTGGGCAGTCCATTCTAGTCTGAGCATTAGGATAGACCCCATTCCAAATGCCTTTGGCCAGGATTTACCTTAACTGGGAGGGTGGGAAAGGGAGCAAGCAAGTAGGTATATTTAAGGATATCCTGCAGATGTCTTGATAGGGAATGATTTTGATAATGCAGTACCTTGTTTGCATGCAGTTACATGCAGTCAGGCTTGGAGACAAGCATGTGTGTCTGGTAGCCTGGGGGAGACCCAACAGACCTCATACCTGAAGCCAGGGATGGTGAGGTGGCTATTTAAGGGAGAGAAGTACCCTCTAGCAGTGAGCCTGAAAGTAAGCCACAGCTGCTGGTAGGTACTGATGTTCCCTTGGACAGGATGACTGCAAGGGGAGAGGTGAGTGGTAGTACCCAAGATGACAGTAAGGCACCACTGTCAGAGGATACCAGACTTCCTGTGGAATGAATGCTGGGAAGCATTACAAAGGCAGAGTTGAGACAGGCTCAGCTCTCAGACCCTACAATGAGAGGCTTGAGGGAGGTAGCTAGGGAGGTGCCTGATTCTCAAGGAAAAGGGGAGTCTGTATAATGGAACAAATGGTTATTGTATAGAGAGTGGATGCCTGAGGGAGACCTAGAGAGTGATGTAATACAGCAGCTGGTAGTGCTTAGAGCCTATCTGGCATTTCTAGCCATAGCCCATGACATTCCTTTTGTAGATCATATGGACATAAATAATACCAAGATATGTATAATGAAGAACTTTTATTGGCCTAGGGTTTCATGGGATGTAACAGGGTACTGAAGGATCAATGCCAAAAAGAAGGCAAGACAGGAGACAAGGTCAAGGCTACTTTGATGACATTTCCTGTGAGTGAAGAGCCATTTCAGAGGGTAGCTATGGATATTGTGGTGCCATCTGAGTTCTCCAAGTTCCACAGAGAAAAAGTATATCCTCATGGTAGTAGATTATGCTACTAGATACCCCGAGTTGGTGGCTCTGTTCTCCATTGAGGCAGAGAAGGTGGCAAATGCTTTGTTAGAGATTTTCAGCAGGGGAAGTTTCCTGAGCGAAATACTTACTAACAGAGGTGCCAATTTCATGTCAGACCTGCTGGCTTGTCTGTGGAAGCACTGCAGGGTCAAGCACCTAAAAAACACCCCTAACATCTCCAGATCAATGGTCATGTGGAAAGGTTAAACGTACTCTAGAGACCATACTAAGGACATTTGCAGACCTGTTTAAGAGAGAGTGGGACAAATATTTGCCCCATCTGCTGTTTGCATACAGATAGATACTCCAAGAATCCACAGGTTTTTCACCCTGTGAGTTGCTATATGGGTATATTGTGAGGGGGCCTTTAGATTTGATTTGTGATGAGTGGGGGGGGGTGAATGTGAATCCCACAATGAATCTGTTGTGACATATGTCCTAAACCTCTGGACAAGGCTTAGTGAGCTCATGGGCATGGCTCATAAGAACATCACAGACGCCCAACAGCAGAAAATGATCTGGTATAGCAGGAATGCTGGAGCCCGAGAGTATGCTGTGGGACAGAAGGTTATGGTTCTCATTTCTGTCAGACACAAAAAGCTGCAAACAGCTTGGGATGGACCTCTCAAAGTGGTAAGGAAGGTCAGTGATTTTGACTACATGGTAGAATTTCTAGACAGGAGGCTGGAGCACAAATTGTATCATGTTAACATGTTGAAACCTTTCCATGATAGGGAGGCCCTTGTGATAAGTATCTGCAGTGAATGGCAGGAGGAGTCTGAGGGAGATCTATGGCTACATCAACATAGCCAGAAAAAATGCCAAGTTACTAAGGTGGAACCTAGGTTGCAAGCATATGACATGACACTGCAGCACTGCAGTGGGTTTAGCAATGCCAATGCAAATGGGTTCTCAAGAAAGAGCATGGATTAAGGTATTCCCAGACAGGCCAATTCATTTCAATCTACATTTCTTAAAGGTCACTTGAAAAGCTAGCTTGATTCTTCAAAGGGGGGGAAGATGAGATGATGTGAAGCATTGCCAGCTATGGCAGGAGAAGTAGGGCAGTGGATATGTAACATATGCCAGCACAGCTAGCTGAAATGTTGTAAAGAATTATATACCATTTGTATATCAACTGATTTGTAGAGATGCTTGCGCTGAAAATGTATTTGCAAAGCTGCTTGTGTTAAACATATACCAACAGTGTGCCCTACTGGACAGGAAAAGAAATATACATGTATTTTTTAACAGAGAATACTGGAAGAGAGGAGATGAATCTCAATCCACCTAACTTTGAAAATAGTTTGAAATTAAATTATCTGGCTTATGCCATAACGATAGTATATTACAGTTCTCAATGCAGCCAGAGACAAAAAGTCTGTACTATAAACTTTTTGCATTGTCTTTGGGGTGAACTAATTGTTATTCCGGAAAGGTGAAGGTTTGAAATTGTTTTATGACTTCCAGAAGCTGCAACAGATCTCAGCAAAACTATTTGACATACATGTGCTAATTCCTGGCAGTTTCTAGCAATGAGGGTAGCATGGGAACCAGAAGTCAGATGACCAGATGTATGTGATGTCATTCTGTAATCTAGGACAAAAATTATGTTTAAAAATAGTTGAGACTGAAGTCTCTTTGCAGTCTGTTTTTGGAACCTGACAGAGAAGGACCACCACCTATTTCATCTTGCCTTGCTCTAGTATGTGAACCAGGGAACAGAAATTCTTTAGCTCAGTCAGAAAAATATTGTGAGATTAGTTAAGTACTGTTTTTCTGGATCTCTGTGGATCTGTTTGTCTGTGTTATATTATTTCTTCCTGTGACTGAAACTCTGGTATATACTGTAAATAGATATTTAGTATTTTCATGTTCTTTTCTTATTTATTATTAAATACATTTAAATTTGTCATTTTGGCTGGTCATTTAGAGAATATTTTAATCTGAAACCTGAAAGCCTATCTTTTGGCTGAACTGCCATTTGTATTAATATTAATTTCGCTTAGTATAACTGAGTACCCTTGTAAAAGCCTTAGTGCAGCGGACTGTGGAGTGTCTGGTGAGTCTGGGCAGTGGGGGCATACCTAGCAAATCTGTGCCAGCATTTCCCAAGTGTGTGTGTGTGAAAATCAAATCTTAAAGAGCATGTGTGTGTCAACTTTATGGAGCAGGGACATGAAGCATTGGTTTCACAGAGAGGGTGCTGGAGGACTTGGCTTGGACATTAGGCAGAGGACTCAACTCTATAGCTGTGCCAGTGGAGAGTCTTATTGGGAACCTGGAGGGGGACAAAGAGAGAAATCCACACCCTGGACTGAGTGTGTTCCCTGTGTGCTCTTAAGGGAAATTGTGCTTGATGCAGAGAGCTACATCTGGAAATACTGACTGTGTACATTTTTGTTCCAAATAAATATCCCTCTCCAATGTCAGTCAGTGGTCAGGATTCAGGCTTCCTGATTACTGGCCCATAGTGGGGAAGATACACAGGTAAATAGTGGTGGATTTCTACAAGAAATTACCTTAACATGTGACACCAGACAATTATTGCAGTTATATTTGCCCATTAGTAGGCCTCAGGCATGAAAGATTCATACAGCCATACCACCGAAGAATTCTGATGCTGTCTGTATGGCCTCAGTTTTTCACCATATCTTTGTACTGCAAGTCATTAAATACAGAAGTTAGAAAGTGATGATATGTATTGTAGTTTCAGACTTCAGATTTGTTTGTATCACAACAGTAACTGAGATGTGTTCCCTCCCAAAGAGGAGTGTACCCTTGTTCCTACCATAACAGGAACTTAGCTATGCTACCCCCAAAAGAACAGTATAATTCAACCTGGACTTCATTTGTTGTCAACTGCATAACTTATTATTCCCAGTTAAGATCCTCTCACATATTAAGGCCAGTGATGTAGAATGACTTACACACTGCATGTTAGAGATAACTGATGAATTATCAAGAAACACAGAAAGGAAACAGTATATTTGTAAACATAGCTATGACAGATTGTGATCAATAACTGCTGTATGTCCACATATAATAAAAGAGAATTAAATGCACACATTACAGCTGATGGTTTGATAGCAGTGCACATTCTAATGCAGTTGGTTATATAAAGAATTACTTTTCATTTTGTTGAGCAAAGCTGATTGTGTGTCCAAGAGGACTAAGGTATCCCTCCTGTTTTCTGAAGCAGTATTGGTGTGGCGGTTCAAATCCTAACATATGTAGCAATTTGTGATGTGTGCTATCAAGTTTTACTGTGCTTTTACAGATTTTGTGCATGTGTTGCTTAGTTTTAGTATCCTTTCCTCTTTGTCTTCTTTTGATTCCACTTTTGCATGATATGCTGGATCCCAGAAAATGGTTTGGCTAAGCTTATCTGTTTTGAGCAACATTGTGGAAAGTGCAGAAAACCAGATTTCCTAGAAATCAGACAACCCAAAATAGAAAATGGATACACTCAATTAATGCTCTTAGCTATCGCAAAAAGCCGCCCTGCAGTACAGATGGGACTGGGGTATAGTAGCAAGGATTAGCAATGCACCTTGTATTTGTGCACTGTTTCCCTGGGTGCAAACTGGCCTATTTCACAAGTGTATACACTTTGTTAACCAGCGCACAAATGCAAAGCTCATTCCCTATGGAATTGTATATATACCATATGGTATTTTATTATTGCTGTTTATTGTCCAGTTCCTTTGTATGACATAAAACTACATGTGGAAATATTGCAAACTAAGGGCACAATGTATCTATATTTCATATATTTACAATATATCCATTTGTTTCACCCCCAAACCACCCAAAACAAGCACTACAACCCTGGGGTCTCATTACTTTATCCACACATATATCAACCACAGTACAAAGTGTTATACATAATGTGTGCTCACTCATGGACAGGGCCACTTATTTATTTATTTATTTATTTTATTTTACATTTGTTGACAGTCTGATTGGAATCATGTCCATTTTCAGCAGAGGCCCAGGGAGAAAAGCTCCAAAACAAACAATAACATTAAACAATGAAGAAATTTACAGATTTGATATGTACAAAGAATGTAAAAGCAAGTTCGCAGGTTTGCGTTTCCCCCAGGTTACAGTCAGGGGAAAAATTTTTACAGTAAATTGACTAGTAATTAACATTTAAGATAAGAGTTAGCAAGGTTTGTTACAGTGGCAAAGCCAGTTTAGAGTCAGATGTAGTTTAAGTCTGGTTTTAAATTGGGTTAGGGAGGAGAACAATGTAATATCAGCTGGGAGTAGGTTCCAAGCTCTACCAACAGAGTTTACAAAGAGAGAGTCACCGGCTAAAGTGTTAGTTTTGATAGTTTGAATTAGTAGTTTGTTTGAGGAGTGATTTGTTATAGGGGTGATATATTCTTAAGTTCTGTTGTATTATCTGGGTTATGGAGGATTTTCTTGGCCACATTTAGAAGGTTAAATTGAATAAGACTGGGAAGGTTTAGCCACTCAAGTTGTTTAAGGTTGATGCAGTGGTGTGTTCTAAAAGGCAGACCTGTGGCAAACCTGGCAATGTGATTGTAACATGTAGACAGTCTATTAAGTACAGACTTGTTTAGATTAGAGAGAAGGGGGGAAGCATATAGAAGTGAGGGTGGGCTATGACGATCTTAGCTGGAGGGGTTAAGAAGGCTTTAATTCTGTATACAGACCCATGTTTTTTATTGACTGTCTTGATTAATTGGTTTATGTGTAGGTCAAATTTTAGGTTATCAATAATGACACCTAGTAGTTTTGTAGAAGGGTCGGGGAGATTATTGTCCCACTTTGTGGTGCTTACAGACTTGGTCTGCAAAACTCAAACAGCCAAGTATGCTCAATAAGGGTACTTGTATTGTTACACAGCTAAGCTTCCAAACAGCCTACTGCTATTAGGCTACTAGCCTTAGATGACACTATGAAGCAATGTAACTATGCAAGCTTCTCAACTTATTGTCTCCCACATGGCCTCAATGTCATCTACTATATGTTCACTTGCAGTCCTGATAAAATCACCCTTGTGCCTTGGCACATGTGATAAGTATTGTTTGCTATAGTCTGTTTCCTTAGATAGGTAGAGGATCTATTCTCACTGCAGTCAACTGTGTGTGTTTGTGTGTGTGTGTGTGTGTGTGTGTGTGTGTGTGTGTGTGTGTGTGTGTGTGTGTGTGTGTGTGTGTGTGTGTGCGTGCGTGTGTGTGTTTGCACAGATGAGCAGAAGTATGTATCCTACAGTTCATAGGTTCATAGGTTCATAGGTTCATACTAGGCTATCTGCTCTAGGGCATTTATAAGCCTAGCCAGAGTGTGTTTGGCTTTCACCACCCATTTTAAATTAATTTTGCTATGCCCTTTTTCGAGGTTAGTATACTGCGCCTCTGTCTAACAGTGACACAGAAGTGATACCCAGGGTAAACCTACTATCTCCCATCCACTCATCAAGATTCCTCTTGAAGAGAGTCAGTGAGGGACTCTGCCTAACCTGGACTGGGATTTTATTCCAGAGTGAAGGAAGCCTCTGGGTTATGAATCTGCCCCTCCAGCATGTCCTATTTATTTCAGTGCTGAGGTTCAAGTCTCTCGAGCGCATAGCTCGATGGGATTTGGATTTTCTGAGGTGCAGCATGTCCATTAATTCCGGGTTGGACATGGCTTTATACGTCAGGCATAGATCGCCTCTGAGCAGGCGGTATGCCACTGAGTAGAGCTAGAGTTTCTTTAACTGGGCAGCATATGGCATCTGTTTGAGCCCTTTGATCCTCTTGGTGAGGTACTTTTGGGGTTTTCCAGTTGCTGCAGGTATCTGGTAAGGTACATTCCAAAAGGAGCATTATACTCAATTATGGGCCTGATGAGGGATGAGTAAAGAGGCACGATGACCTCCCCTGATCTAGATGTGAAACCCTTCATGATTAGGTGGGCTATATAAAATGTTTTTCTAACCACTTTGGCCATGTGGTTGTCAAATGAGAAATTTTAGCACCCAGTTTGCAGTCATCTGCGAACTTGGTCAGCCACAGTCCTTCTGTGCTGGCCTGTACCTCCGAGAAATATATACTGAACAGGAGAGGTCCCAGGACTGAGCCTTGTGGGACACCACTTGTAACTGGTTTGAAGTCTGACATGGCTCCAGCAATTCTAACCATGTGGGTTCTGTCCTTGAGCCAGTTTGCAACCCATCTAGTGACATAGGGGTTTATATTCAAGCTGGTGAGCTTATCTATAATGCCCGAGTGGGGTATTGTATCGAGGGCTTTTGCGAGGTCCAGGTAGGCTGTGTGGACCACCTTCCCCTCATCAATGGCCTTGGTAACTGTTTCAAAGAAATCGACCAGGTTTAAGAGGCAGGATCTGCCCTTAACAAAGCCGAACTGGGTAGGATCCAGTGTCTGTAGGTCCCCAATATCTTTTTTTATGAGGTCCATGATGATCCTTTCCATAGCTTTGCAGACCAAGCTAGTCAGGCTTATGAGGCGATAGTTTCCAGGATCCGTTGAGGCACCACCTTTGTGGAGAGGGACCACTGTTGCTGTACGCCACTCTTTGGGTACATATCCTGTGGTAAGGCTGAGACTGAACAGTAGTTCTATGTTTGGGTTTAGCTCTTCTTGGAGTTCATGTAGGACGCAGCCTGGGACACCGTCTGGTCCCATTGATGCTGTGTTTTTTGCTTTGGAGAGGGTGGCTCTTACCTGAGCATCTGAGATGTCAGGGGGACAGCACTCTGCTGGGATAGATATTTGCCCTTTTGGTGGGGAGGGGGAGAAGTTTGCGCTGAACCTGTCAGCTAGGATGTTGGCAATGTCTGTGGGTTCGGTGTATTTTTTGTCATTTTGGACCAATTCTGAGCATATCTGGGAATTCCCACCCAAGTTCCTAACATAACTAAAGAAAGCCTTGTGATTATCCTTAGTGTCCTGTGCAATTTTTCTCTCGAAGCTGGCCTTAGACGATTTTATGAGTGCCCGTAGTTTTTTGCTAACACTGATCAGAGATGCCTTCCCTTTTTGGGATTTTGCTCTCTCATGTAGTAGCTTCCTCCTTCTATTGTATAGTTTGTTTATGGCTGGGGTCCACCAGACAGGACGTCTGCCTTTGGAGGATTGGGTCTTGGTTTTATTTGGGATTGCATGATCCATGCATTCCTGAAGGTGTTCATAGAATGCGTTTATAAAGGATTCTGCGGTCTGGTCCATTTTTTCCACAGGCCCGGGAGCTTTGAAGGATTCCACATCAGTTTTGAGGCATGTGAAATTTGCTTTAGAGAAGTTTTTCACTGTGGTTTTCTGGGCAGGGAGTGGGGTCGGAATGTGAATATCCAGTGAGAATAGTTTATGGTCTGATCTGTTTTTTTTAGACTTGCACCAGCCTACACATCCATTTCGTGCAAGCCTCCCAACCTCTTGTCTCCCACATGGCCTGTTGATGTCATCTACTATAAGTTTACCTGCAGTCTTGACAAAACTAGACTTGTGCCATGGCGCATGTAAGTGTTCTGTAGTCTGTGTCCTTAGATAGGTAGGGATTCTATTCTCACTGCAGTGAAATGGGGAGGATTGGTTTGTGTGTGTATGAGGTGTTGCTGGACTTTCCAGTGAGCCTTTTACACCAGCCTGTGGGACAGTGTTATCTTGGCCTGGACAGATACACTTCTGTAATTACTAGGTTAAACAGTAAGCAAAAGAAGCTGCTGTTTACAAATACAAAAGCGAGAACCCGGAACTGGAAGACAACCCTCTTCAGCATAAACAAGCAAATAAGACAATTTATGCAATCTCTAACCCCGACCCTTATTTTATCTTTTTCTTTCTTTCCCCCACACCACAGTGAAGTTAGCTTGGCCCACGGGATCTACCTGCCCCCACTCCACTGGCTATGGCACCAAAGCCAATCACATCTGAGCCACAACCTGGTAGCACCCCTTGTGCTACCCCTGCACTAGCTAGCCCCTCAGGTACGTCTGCCCTGGAATACAGACCTGTGGTTCCCTCCACGAGCAGTGGCAGTGGTGGTGATTTTAGCACCCGAGAAGAACTGCCAGGGATGGTGCAACATATTGTGTGCAGCAATGTGGGTGCATGCCTACACCAAATGGAGACACTGCTCTCCATCATTGTAAGGAATAACACAAGAAGATACAGATGTCAGACACTGCAGTGGGTGAAGACTCGATTCTCACTGGCACCCAGCTTGATATCCATGAGTTTGTGACATACCTCTCAACCTGTTAGAGCAAGAAATCTGGATAAAGCCATAAATAAAAGTGAAGTAAATGCTAAAAAATAGGGGTAATGTTTAAATATTGCTGTTACAAACCTAGTGAGTTAATAGAATAAGAGGTTTTGCTTTACCATGAATTTTCTGAAAGATATGAAGTCTGAAACTCAAATGTGTGTCATTATTTCATAACTTCAATCTTTAAGGATTTGGCACTAATTTGCCAGAAAAAAACACAATTTCATGAAAAATGGTCAAAAATATGAGGCCAAACTGTGGACATTCTGTGAAAATCTGGGGAGTTGAGAGGTATGGTTTGCAATGTCCACACCCTTACCCCAACCTTGATGTTCACCCACCTTTTGTATTCTTCACTGTCTCTGTCTCTTATCTTGTATGTCCTGTCTGTCAGCAATTGCTTCCTCACCTTGACAACTTACCTGACTCAAACATACCTGTGTCTCTTCCCCAAACATTCCTCTCTTTCTTCAAAAAAAAAAAAAAAAAATAGGTGTCTGCCCCCCCCCCCCAGAAAAAAATATCCTATACACAGCTCCCCATGTTGCAAATGTCTACTGGACACAATTGATTTCGTCCAATTGTCTATACAACATGATTATGTTATCATCTCTCTCTTTCTATGGTGGTGACAGTCCAAATTCAACTAATCTTCTGTACATATGATCAGTTTTTCAGGGGACATTCTCAGTATACGTCATATATTCGCAGTACATACATGTTGTCCACCCCACCCAAGCAATACAACACTGGTGTCACAGTATTTTTACACACATATATGAACCACACTGCGTAATATATAATGTTGTGTGCTCCCTCATGGACAGGGCCAGTCGATGGTGCTGACAACCTTGCTCTGTTAAACTCAAACATCCAACTATGCTCAATAAGGGTACTATTTTTACAGCTAGGCTTCTACACACCTAACACAAACTGTACAGTTAGTACTGTGCTCATATGAACCTATGAATCTACATGCCTATGAGGCCTTATAACCTGTTATCTCCCACATGGCCCGCTGATGACATCTATCATAAGTTCACCTGTAGCCATGTAAAATTCAGACTTGTGCTGGGGTGCTTGTGTAAAGTACTGAGCTCTATAGTCTGTATACTTAGAGAGACATGGGGTTCTTTTCTCACTGGTGTCAACTGTGTGTGCGTGTGTGTGTGTGTGTGTGTGTGTGTGTGTGTGTGTGTGTGTGTGTGTGTGTGTGTGTGTGTGTGTGTGTGTGTGTCTCCACTCAGCAGAGTAGATGCGTTATCCTACAGTTACTTCTCCAATGGCATGGCTTGTTAGTCTTTTCAGACTTGCAGAAGCCTACACATCCATTTCATGCAGTCCTTCCAACCTCTTGTGTCCCACATGGCTTGCTGACATTGTCCACTATAGGTTGACTTGCAGAGATGTAATAGTTAGACATGTGCCATGGCATTTGCATATAGTACTGTGTTCTGTAGTGTGTGCATTTAGATTGTTAGTGGTTCTGTTCTCACTGCAGTCAAGTATGTGTGTGTGTGTGTGTGTGTGTGTGTGTGTGTGTGTGTGTGTGTGTGTGTGTGTGTGAGACAGATGTTACTTGACATTACAGAGATCCTTTTACACCAGCATGTAAGACACTGTTATCACCATATGCTCAACAGACAATGCTAATGTAAGCTGTATCAGATTATTGCATATACAACCATCCCACCAGGCCAGGATCCAAAACTTGCCTGGAGCCCAGGCAGACGTCAGCTTAGGTTCATAGGAAGTTACTAGGGAGAGGACTCATGACAGGTACTGTATATCTTAGAGTATGTCTGGTGGGGACTGGGGGGTGAAGTTTGCCCCAAACTGTCTGGTAGCAGGTTGGCAATGTCCTCAGGGTCAGTATGAGTGGTACCATTCACTACTAGTTGGAAACAAAGCTGGGCCTTCACTTTTAGATGTCTGACATAGCTAAAGTATGCTTCTTGATTATCTTTAGCTAGAGATGCTACTTTATGTTTGTACGTGGCTTTAGATGATTTTTCAAGATAGCTGATTTCCTTGTTCAAGTTGTGGAGGGTGTCCTTCCATTGCTGAGTCAGTCCCCTCTTGTTCTTAGGCATTACTTTCTTCCACTTGTTGAACAACCTATGTATGCTTGATGCTCACCAGGGTGGCTTGTTTTCTGTGAGGAACTTGTTTTGACCTGTTCACACTCAGCTGACTCGCTACATTTGTATAACAGTGTATACAGGCCATTTGTGTGCACCTCTGTATAACTACCATCATTGACAGTAGAAGCAGGGGGATTGTAACTGTTTATGGCATCAGTTAAGAGCCTCTAGTTTGCCTTGCAGAAATGTTTCATCCTTTCTGCTCTTGAGGGGATGTCGGGTAAGATTGTGAATGTGAACGAGACTGAATTGTAATCTGACCTGACCAGGGGGCCCAACACACATGGGTTAGCACAGAGAACCACTATGTTGGTCAGTACTTATTCTAGGACATTCAAGTTCCTTGTGGGGATACAGCTTATCTGTTACACAACATGTTTATTAACAAAGTCCAGGAAACGTAAGGTGAGTGTGTTTGTGCATATGTACTACTCCAAATTGATGGAAGGATAGTTGAAATCACACATGACCAAGGTGTTTGGATGTCTAGTGAGTGAATCAATTAGGTCCAAATAGGCAGAGTGGTCCTTGTGGTTCATGGTGGACGACTTGTAGCTATCAATGATATGTAGGGGTGTCTCACATATAGTTGGACTTAGAGTAGCACTACAGAGTTGTACTCTTTAACTAGTTGTGTGGTATATTTCTGTTTAATAAAGATGTATACACCTCTGCATTTGTTTTTTTCATGGTCATTTTAATGTGTGAATGCATAGAAGGCATTGAACACCTGACATGGGCATCTTCCAAGATAATGAGTTCTTCCAGTGAGTACAGTTTTTGATTTACACTCCTTGCATTAAGCAGCATAACCTACAGTTTTTCGGTGGTGGATTCTTTTACATTGGGACTTTAGTTTTTCTGACATTGCCTAAAAAGGCCACTACAGGGGAGGCAAGCACCTTCATATATTACATGTGTTATCTGGTGGACCCTGGCCATACCTCTCATCTCTTAGAGTAAGAAATCTGGACAAAGCCATGAAAAAAAGTGTTACAATAGGGACAATTTTTAAATATTGCTCTTACAAACTTACAAAGCTGATAGAATAACAAGTTTTGCATTATCATGAATTTTCTGATGGTGTGATGTCTAAAATTCAAATGTCTGTCATTATGTTCTAGCTTCAGTATTTAATGATCTGCCACTAATTTGCCAGAAAGCCACAATTTTATGAAAAACGGACCAAAAATATGAGGCAAAATCTGGACATTCTGTGAAAATCTGTACAGTTGAAAGGTATGACCCTGGCACCTGACAGACAGCTGACTGTGACCTTCTCCTTGGCCAGCCTGGCTAGGGGAACATCTGTGTGTCTCACTATGGAGTCACGTATGAGCAAGACATTTGGTTTTGAGGTGTTTTGCCTGAGATGCTTACTGGCTGAAACACTGGTGTGTGTTATTATTTGTAGTGAATTCTGTTGTGTCTACACTGTGTGCAGTACGGGAGTTCTCCCATTTTTAGTTAGGTTTCTAGCGAGTAAGTGCACATATGTGGGTTTATGTGTTGTGAGCTTATGTGCAATAGGTGAATTGTGTGTGCTGACAAGTTTGATATCTTGGTTGCTGTTATGTGAGAGAAATTATTCCAAACTGATAGTATAGATACAGCTCCCACATGTTGTATTAGTTTTTATTAGCATTAACTGGTTGTCAGTATACATGAGACAATTGCTTTGTTGCCTCAGGATGCCCATGTACATCAGGCTGTCTGGAGACATGCTTGGAAACTGTCCATCCATTATGGAAGGTATATACTGTAGTAACTAGTGGGAGTGGGCTAGATGGATCAGATTTTGGTGCAAGACTAACAAAATGTGTCTATTCTATGTAGGGCTAGGGTCACAAAAATGTGTCAATGTTTTACAATACATACCTGAGTTGCTTACAGGGCAGCAGTGCAAGCGCTGAGCAGCTATGGTAAACTGAACGCAAACACGCCAAAACACAACTCTAGAACACAAGTGAAGTTAAACTGTTTTAAACAAGTAAAACAAGGGAAAGGCCAACAGTGAGCCTTACTGAGCCTTTTTCCAGCAATCCCCAAGTCAGACTGGTTCTTGGCTGCACAGGTTTGCTACAAGGGTGCAGGGGAGGGCCTTTTTAATTTAAGAGGGCAAGTATTAGTGCTCCAATGATACCAAACAATATGGATTCATCAAGCCTGAATTAAGCCTATGGTATAAAATGCATAAGTTCTAGAAATCCAAAGTGCAGAAAATTGCAATCACAACAGAACAAAAATTTTAAATAAAGCAGCAATACAGTAGAATGCTCAAACAACAGTGTAGACAACAAATCTTCCTATTGTGAAATAAGTGGTCTGGCACATAAGTGCTTAAACCAGAACTAAGACACTTTCAGAATAAAAAACACAATAAGCCTCCAGCCAGTAATTCACAGCTATTAGGATGTAAGCTATCCTCTCCTGCCACAAGAGTCTACACCACAAACCATCCTAATATAAAATAATTGTTTTGGAGACCATGTGCTTAAACCATAACAAACAGACTTATCTTAACAGCCACACTAAGCATTCAACCTGCAATTCCCAGATGAGAAGGGCAGAGGTTACCCTCTCTTCCCACCAGAGTGTAGACTACAAGCCTTCATAATGTAAGACAACTAGCGTGAAGACAAAGTGTGTAAAACAAATGTAATAGGCTTAGAATTACAGTTACAATGTAATGCAATACCAGGCAGACAACAGTGACATGTCTTTTAATCTACCCACATATATCATGTCATGATTAGTAGGCCCTCTGCTTTCTTCATGAGAAAGCCCTGTGGCCTGTCCAGCTGCTGCATGTGTCTGGTGAGGTTCCTGCAAAGAAAGCATTATACTGTATTACTGTTCTGATGAGTTGACTACTGGGCTATCATACCATCCTGAGATCTGCGTGTGATGGCATGTCTTATGATGTGCACCATACATGTGCAGTGCATAACTTTAAAGAGAAAGGTTATAAAGTAATGACACATTGCAGTTCCTCACTTCACAACCGTTACAAGAGAATGCACTTGAAACTACTGTCATTATGATGCTAGCCACTGTATCATTTCACAAGGCAAATATAACTGACAGGTACAATTATCAGTTCAAAAATACAAATTCAGATATACTAGGCACTAATGTAGCTATGCAACTTGTAAATTAGACACAAAGCTTTTCTATCCCTGTCCCTGAATCCAAAAGAGAGAAAACAGGGATATGGAACATTTATCATTTGCACAAGGTGCTGGGGTAGCAGGAGGCCTAGGCTGACACAAAAGGTCAGTGAGTGTGTGTGTGTGAGAGAGAAAGGGAAGCAGGCAGGCTGTGTGTGTGTGTGTGTGTGTGTGTGTGTGTGTGTGTGTGTGTGTGTGTGTGTGTGTGTGTGTGTCTGTGTGTCTGTAGGGGTCCTCCATGTGAAAGTGGTGTGTGAGAATTTGCATGAACAAAGCCAAACTCAGTGCTAGCTCTACATCTTAGCATGTTGTATAAGTGTGAGCAGTGCATAGCAGAGGTGGCAGTTCATCATTGTCACCCCAAACCATGGGAACTGGTTCTACCAGGATTTACACTGGCAATTCCACGTCCAAGGTCAGATGGAGTGCTGCTACCTGAGCATGACCAATGTCTGCTGGACATGCTCCTTTCATGGAAACTCCCAGGACCATGACCCCATGGATTTTCATGTCAGGTTGTAGAAAGCACACTCTATGATGGACCAGCAAAAGTACTGCCACTATGGGACCATGATCAGGAATGGCTATGTTGGCTCACAGCAGATGTTGTGGCTGACCTACAGGCATGGTGACTCTGTTCCCCTCCCAGCAGTTGTTTCTTCAGAGACACTGCTTGTTCCATGACAGACACCCCTTGGTCCATCACAGACACCCCTTGTTACAATGTGTCATTCATCCGATCCAAGGAATTCATGACACAGTGGAGGCTGTCACGCATGTCAGATTATTTGACATCCACAAGCATCAACATTTGTCTGGAGCACCTTTCTGAATATGCCTTTGCCGCCATGACATACCTAAACATACCATAAGTGACACGGAAAGAGACACCTGCAGCAGGTGGAGCAAGGTTAGCAGGCCCTCTCTTTCCACCCCTATCAGCCCTCCTGCATGGCACCTCACTAACACTTTGGCTACTGCCAGACTCGACAGGCACACTTTCCTGCTCAATGTCATCACCCTCCACCTGTCCTATATCTGTACCCTCAGTGGACTGGGTAGGTGCAGGCCTATTGGCTGTGTCCAGGGGAATAAAGGGGGTTGCTGGATGTCAACCTCTGTGTCAAATTCAACCTGTGTACCCCCCGACTATGCCTCAGTTTCAACAACATCACCATCAGTGTCTGATTAGACACTAACATCAAGTGGCACAGGTCCCACACTCCCACTGTCATGACCATCTGTGATAAAAAACAAGAAACACAGGCATACATTAATAACTGCACTACTATGGTGCAATATATGATAAGCAACTAACAGTGCTACCACTATTACAGACAGTACAGCAATACACTCAACAGGCCTAATATGACACATTAGATTACTAGAAGTTGATCTACAGTACTGAGATAACCTGATTTGGCTTACCGCCTGCAGGAGACCTACATTGCTGGATTCCTGATAGCCCTAAAATAAGTTAAGCAAAAGGTTAAGCCAACATTATCACATTTAACAGTAAGACAGGAGGGACTACATGAACGCCTCTCAGTCATCATAATGTGTTACTTAACAAGAATGTGGCTGACAACTGCAAACTGAGCTTATCACTGTACAATATGCAATCCTCCCTAAAAAAACACAAATGACACAAAGGTAACTTTTATTTTAATTGTTTTACTATACAACAGTATTTAACTGGTCATATAACAAATCCTACCTGGGAGCTCTTCTTGGGACTGAGAAGAAGTCGCACCCACATCAAGGACATATTGTGGACCACTCTGTTGTGAGTTGTCCTGTGTCAAAAGATTTTCCACGATTTCTCATTGGGGTGAGAGGTGGTCTGCAACTGTCTGACCCCCAGTTACCCTCTGGTATCAGGAAACAGCAGCTGCATGCTTCCATGTAGATGTGAGCATGGCATTGGACCTATGGCAGACCTGCTCATAACAGCTGTGGCTGCCACAGCATTTATCTTATCAATGATTTGCTGCCATATCCTCAGCCTCTCTGGCATATTGGAGTACCCCTTCCAAGAAGAAAAGCTCCATGTTGATATATATATGATGTCCACTATTATTGTGTTTTTTTCTCAATTTTTTTTTTATTTTTCCAATACATTTGAATGAATTCCATAGTATTTATACATAACATCTTAAATAACTATGCACACTATTTACATTAGCCTGACACTATAACAGATCTTAATGTATACAGTTACTTTATAAGTATGTCCAATACATTATCAGAGTGTCTGATCAATTATTTATTTATTTTATTTATTTATTTATTTGCTGTTGGTTAACCAGGATTGTCCATTGGGCCAAGAGAACCCGTTTTCAATGGAGTCCTGGGGAGAAAAGCTCCATTACAGATTACATATTATAGAGATTTATATGCAGATAACATATTATAGAGATTTACATCCACATTATTGTACATGACATCACAAGGTACAGTGGTTACAATGAGTAAAGTTAAGCATTAATACAATCAAAGTATAAAACATATTAAGGTTGAAACCAAATTATATCATAGGCACAAGGATAAGGAAGTGAGTAGATAGATGCATAAGGCTTTCAGGAGGATAGGAACTATTAAGGAATAGGTTACTGTCTGAGATAGAGAGAGTAAAAGGTGGAATACAGTGGAGAGTATAGAAAGATTATGTGTGGTAGGAGCAGGAGCATTCCCATATGGATGATAGGTAGGAGTGGAGTGATTTTTTAAAGGTAGGAAGGCTAGTGATGGTACGAATGGAGGGTGGGAGGGAGTTCCATAGGCGTGCTAGTGAAAAGGAGAGGAGGTTATGTCCTGGGGGACGATGGGGTCTATAGACTTCTATTAGGTTTTGATTAGTAGATCTGAGAAGTCTTTGAGTGTGGTGGATTTTAAAGGAAGTGGACAGGGTGGGACAGAGGGATGGTTGAAAAATGAGTTTGTGTGCATATGTTAGTTGAGTGTAGGAGAGGTAGTTGGGAAGTTCAAGCCAATTTAGTTTGTGAAGTGGTACACAGTGATGGGTTGAAGATTTATTGCTAGTGGCAAATTTGGCTATTTTATTATAACAGGTCGAAAGTTTTGTTTTGAGAGATGATTGTAGATTAGTTAAAAGAGGGGCACCATAAAGGAGGGAGGGTAAGAGAAATGTGGTAAAGAGAGTGATTTTGGTAGTAGGTAAAAGGAATTGTTTGTGATGGTAAAGCAGGCCTAGTTTCTGGTGGGTTTTTTAAATGTTTTGTAGTAGATGGGACTTGAAAGTAATGTTATTATCAATTTGGACTCCTAGAAGCTTGGTTTCTGTTACTAGTTCAAGTGGGTTATTATTTTGACTGGTGATGGAGAATGGTTGTTGATCCAATGTGTTGGTTTTAGAGGGGGTGAATATCATTAGTTTTGATTTAGCTACATTAAGTGCAAGATGGTTGTCATTCATCCACTGTTCTGTAGTGGAGAAGGCATCTTGAGTCAGCTTTTGGAGAGTTAGAATGGAAGATGAAGCACAGATGATTGTAGAATCATCTGCAAATTGGATGATGTCAGCATAGGGGATAGAGTGATAGTAGTCATTTACAAAGATATTAAAGTGAAGGGGTCCTAATATGGAACCTTGTGGAATACCTGTGGGGCTATTTAGGAAAGAGGAGATGGATTTTTTCCACTTAACAGCTTGTTGCCTGTCTGAGAGATAGCTGGTGGACCAATTAAGAGCAGAAGGTGAAAGGTTTAGCTTAGAGAGTTTAGTTAGTAGTAAGTTATGGGAGATAGTGTCAAAAGCTTTGGACAGATCAAGTAGGATAGTAGATACAGCGAGGCCAGAGTCTCTAGCCTTGTTCACATTTTCAAGGAATGATAGGAGGGCTGCCATAGTGTTGTGATTGGGACAGAAGCCGTGTTGGGTAGAAGTTAGTAGGTTGTTGTCTAGTAAGTAGGGAAGGAGTTGAAGGTGAATACATTTCTCTAGAATTTTAGAGACAGGAGAGAGGATAGTGATGGGCCGGAAGTTGGTAATACTAGTATTATTTCCTTCTTTATGACGGGGAATTATAAAAGCCTTTTTCCAGATTTGGGGAACGTGACTTTCTTGGATGGAGCGGTTGATTAGGATACTAATTGGCAGGGCGATAACATCTGCAGCTATACTGAGGAAGTGTGAGGGGATGTTATCGGGGGCATTGGTGCAAGGTTTTAGCTTTTTCAGGAGTTTTTTGATAGTGGAAGTAGGGATTGGTACCAGGGAGAATCTAAGTGGTTGAGAGGTAGTAGGATGACGGAGTGGAGAAGGAGGAGAAGTAGGGAGGGGACAGGAGGAAGTTGGAGGTGGATGGTTGGAGTAGAAGGAAGAGGTGAGTTTGGAAATGCAGTCAGTGAAAAAAGAGTTAAACTCGGTGGCAAGGTCATTGTCTTGTATGTTTGGGTTGGGGTTTGGGTTTTTAGTTGTACCGGGTTTTAAGAGGGAGGTTATACCTCTCTAGAAATTTTGTGGGTCATTTTTGTATTTGCTTTGAAGAGAAGAGTAATAGTTGTGACGGTCTGCTGTGATAAGCTTTTTTACTGAGTTACGAAGAGTTTTGTAGTCATTAAGAGTAGTGGGAGATTTGTGCTTCAGATAGCATGCCCAGGCTTTATCTCTTAGTCACATGGTTGTTAGTGTATTTTTAGTTAGCCAAGGGGTACTTTTGTTTTTTATTCTTCTGGTTTTTAAGGGAGCATGTGTATCTAACAGGTTTAAGAAAGTGGAATTAAAGTGAGTGATAGTACTTTCCAGGGGAAGAGTTTTTAGTGGGTACCAGTTAAGGCATTTTAGGAAGGTAGGGAAGGCTTCTGGGTTGAAGTTTTTTTGGTCTCTGAAAGTGATGTAGTTATGAGAAACTTGTAGGGAAGAAGAGAGGCGTGTGGCGAAGATGGGAAGGTGGTCGCTTAGGGAGTCAGGAAGAGTTCCACTATCAGGATAATTGTGGGGGTGAGAGACTAATATCCAATCTATAATACTGCCAGAAGAGAAGTCTTTAGAGGGCCTAGTAGTGGAGTTGATGAGTTGAGTGAAGTTATATAGGTTGATGCTAATGGAGGGGGAATGGGATTGAATGGTGGACCAATTGATGTTAGCGTCTCCCATGATGATGGTTTCGTTAGAAATATTGGAAGAGAACCAGGAGAGGATATCTTCCAGTGTGGGGATATTGTCGCCAGGGGGAATGTAGAGTGAGGCTATGCATATATATTTGTGTTTATTTAATCGAAGTAGGCCTATTATTAATTCTGCATTTTTGAATTGAGGAATAGCTTTATTGTAAGGAGTAATGGATAGAGAGGATGAGTATAGTAGAGCTACACCACCTCCTTTTTGCTGGGTTCTGTCTGCTCTGATAATGGAGTAGTTGGCAGGAACTATCTCCACATCTTTTATATGGGGTTTTAACCAGGTTTCAGATATGCCTAAGATATCTGGTTTATTATAGTGTAACCAGGCTTGAAGATTTGGAGCTTTGTTTGCTAAGCTTTGTGTGTTTAGGGATGCTAGTCGAATGGATTTAGATGGGGGGGGGGTGTTTGGGCCTGGGTTAGGATGTACATCCCTAACTAAAAGTAGAGATGTTAGAATCTCTATAGTATAGTATGGGTTTTTGTGTTTTTTTTTCCATAAATAGCAGAGGTTATAGGGGATATGTGTGGTAGGTGTGGGTAGTAGGTTTGAGTGAAATAAGTTTGAAGTGAAAGCAAAGATTGGGTTTGATAGGGTAAAGTGTAGGAGATATTGGTATGACTGAGTAGGGGTGAAGTAAGTTGAGAGAGGAGGTTGTGTGAGAGAGTGGGGAGTGAGATAGCTTGTTAGGCTGGGTAAGGTAGTAGATGAAGGTTAGGTTAAGTAAGAGAAGTATTTGAATGAAGAAGAGTGTATACTTTGGATGCATGTTTGTTTTTTTTTGAGATATTTATGGTTAGTAGTAAGAGAGATTAGGGATGTGTGGTGTATTGAGTAAGGAGTTGATGGGATATGCGGTGGAGGGAAGTTGTGAGGGGAGGGAATTAAAGGAGGAAGGAGTGGAGTTTAGTGGGAGAGGAAGTAGGTGTGGTTATGTGGGTATAAGTGTGGATGTGGTGGGGGTGGGTGAGATTTGGGGGTAGGGTAGGGGAGCGGAGTGAGCCCGTAGTGCGAACGGAGCAGGGAAGAACAGAAGGAAGAACCAGCAGGAGAAAAAGTATCAGCCACTGCAGCTGTGAAAGCAATATAAGCAGGTAAAGTGTATGTATAAAAAGGTAAGATAAATGACTATCAGGAAAGAAACAGAGGGGCAAATTAGCTATGGCATTCTGTTCAGGGGTGGAAGAACCAGGATATAGTTGGAGAACAATGGCTCAAAAGATACCTAGACAGCTACTTAGGGGGGGAGCCAAATAAAATAGAAGATATATTGCCCTATGGATGGTAGGTGCTGCCATCTAGTGGTGAAATAGAGATAGGCAGGCTAAAAATGGGGTGGAGGACATTTAACCTGTACTGAGGGAAATATGTATGACTCAGTTAACCAGAGGAGGGGAGTAATGTCTTGTGTTCTGAGGTAGGCTGCTGACTCACTTACAAGGGAAGTTATAGGAAAATACAAACGTTAAGTAGGTAGTTTGCAAAGACAGTAGTTGGTATTAGGCTACCTACATTCCCAAAAGTTACTCAGGGGCAGTCTTCAGTAGTACTTCTTTAGTCCAACAATAACCAGCAACTTCCAGAGAAGAGTCAGTGGTATTGGCGGGAGGGATTCCTTAGGCTTTTGATGAATGGGGGAGCTTCTGGAGGGAGTTTTCTGGTGTGGAACTGTTAAATGAGAGGAAGAGATAATCTAGGATTAGGTTTAATAAGAGGTTATGGTTGCAAGTGAATAGAAGAGGGAGTACAGTGGAGAGTATCCAGGAGTGGGGAAGAGATAAGATAGAGGGGTAGTAGGTAATACAATGCAGAAGGGGTAAGAGAGAGAGGTAATACAGTAGGGAGTTAGAGAGCTTGTCGGATATACCACAGAGATGAAGCAGAATGAAAAGGATGGATTTGAAGTGAGATAGGGGGTTTGGAGAAATAGGCACTAAAGGAGGGAAGGTATAGGGGGTTAGCAGTGAAGGAGAGTAGTAGTAGAGGCAGCAGAGGTACAGAAGGTAGATATTTGCAGTTTAAAGTATAGAAAGTACAGGATTAAAAATACAGTTGCTTCTACGAAAAAAAATAGCTCTACAATATATATGCAATTTACGTATGAAACAGAACAGGGTTACAAATATAGTTGCATCTAGAAAAGCAGCTCTACAACAGCAATAAGGTATGGGTAGATTAAGCACTTACAAAAACAGATTAAAAGCAGTATTTAGCTCTATAGATAAGACGTAGCATAAAACAGTGCAAGCTAGTACAAATATGATGAGGCAGGGCTATCTAAGCATTGAGACTGGCTTTGATACTCAGTTAAATAATCAAATAACAGGCAATATATTTCACCAGACAATAGTGCGTAGCATAACCAATGTAATATATGGAAATGTACAGAGCAGGCCAGATTCACAGTGCCTTAGTGAAACAGAAACGCTCCAGACATCGGAATATGCCTTTTCATCAGTTGTATTGCAGCAACACTGTGTTGTAAGGTCTACGTGAAGGATAGTATGGTTGGAAGGGGTGAGTGAACATCGCACACTCCTTCCAATAGGGTCTGCTTAGTTTTGTGGTGTTGTATAGTCGTTTTGATGGCGTACATGCTTGTGCTTGCTTCTATTTTAGTATAAGGGAGGGAAAGTATATGCACATAGACAAGTAAATTCCCGTTGTGAGGGCGAAGGTATCACATGCATTTATGAATGCTTTTCTGTTAGCTGAAAGGAGTAAAAGGTAGTGCACATGGCCCAGAAAGTCGCCGTAGTGTGGCTGACATGTATCATAAGCACTGTGGGGTTAAATCTATGTGGAATTGCTTGCGTTTGCTTTTATGCAAGCACTTGTGAGAATGGTTATGTCAAGGGCTCAGAAGTCGCCGAAATGTGGTCGACAAGCAGCACGGAAAAGTATAACGATCACTTTAGCGGCTAAGGTTTGGATATATAGGTTTGAACGCATAAATCATAACTAAGCCATTTAGAAATGAGAAGAAATGCCCAGCGAGTCGCCGTTGTGTGGTTGAGAGATATCATACACACTGTGGGGCCAAATCTACTTGGAACCTGCTTGCATTTGCATTTATGCAGACACTTGTGTGAATGGTTATGTCAAGGGCTCAGAAGTCGCCAGATGTGGGCAACAGGCATCGCATAAAAGTATAACAATCACTTTAGCGGCTAAGGTCTGGATACACAAGTTTGAACACATAAAACCATAACTAAGCCAGTCAACCAAGATACAATTAACCACAGTGAGCTAACTTACCAGGAGGTGAAGAACGAGCAGCACTACCACAGGACCAGTACAGGGGTGTCTTATCCCTAATTTAAAAATGGCGCCACAAGCCAAATCCTCTATATGTAGACTAGGGGGAGGGCAGGTGAAGGGGGGGAGGGAATAAAGACAGGTGAGGTCAGAGGGGTAGAGAGGTGAAGAACAGAAGAACCAGCAGCAGAAAAAGTATCAGCCACTGCAGCTATGAAAGCAATATAAGCAGGTAAAGTCTATGTATAAAAAGATAAGATAAATGACTATCAGGAAAGAAACAGAGGGGCAAATTAACTATGGTATTCTGTTCAGGGGTGGAAGAACCAGGATATAGTGGAAGAAAAATGGCTCAAAAGATACCTAGGCAACTACTTAGGGGGGGAGCCAAATAAAATAAAAGATATATTGCCCTATGGATGGTAGGTACTGCCCCCTAGTGCTGAAATAGAGATAGGCAGGCTGAAAATAGGGTGGAGGACACTTAACCTGTACTGAGGGAAATATGTATGACTCAGTTGACCAGAGGAGGGGAGTAATGTCTTGTGGTCTGTGGTAGGCTGCTGACTCACTTACAAGGGAAGTTATAGGAAAATACAAACGTTAAGTAGGTAGTTTGCAAAGACAGTAGTTGGTGTTAGGCTACCTACATTCCCAAAAGTTACTCAGGGGCAGTCTTCAGTAGTACTTCTTTAGTCCAACAATAACCAGCAACTTCCAGAGAAGAGTCAGAGGTATTCGCGGGAGGGATTCCTTAGGCTTTTGATGAATGGGGGAGCTTCTGGAGGGAGTTTTCTGGTGTGGAAATTCCCAAAGGTTACTCAGGGGCAGTCTTCAGTATTACTTCTTTAGTGCAACAATAACCAGCAACTTCCAGAGAAGAGTCAGAGGTATTGGCGGGAGGTATTCCTTAGGCTTTTGATGAATGGGGGAGCTTCTGGAGGGAGTTTTCTTCTGTGGAACAGGAGGCAAAAAATGAGCAGCACTACCGCAGGACCAATTATTGTATATTGTCAATCAATGATAAGACTATTGTCAATCAATGATAAGACTTTTCTCCATGGGCTGTTGATAAATGGCTTTGGATAAATTTTTAGTACTTTCATTTTAATGTTCAATAATGCTGTGGCCTTCAGTAGGCTGTAGAAGTCTTCCAAAGTAAGTATTGTGTTTGTATTCCATCTTCTTGTTATGCACTTCCTTGAAATTGCAAGTATAGTCCATACTAGAAACATGTTTGACCTATTCAGATGAGGTCCTTCATTCACATTTAATAATACATGAGCTTTAGTAAAATAAAATGATTCATTAAATAAAGGTTGTAGAAAGTTATTAATACCATTCCAAAATGGCTTAATTTTATCACGTCAAAGAAAATGTGGTTCCAATCTGCATTGTGTACTTGCTCACATCTCCAACATATTCCTTTTATAGAATAACTAATTTTACTGATTCTATCTGCAGTTAAGAATGCTCTGTGCAAGCATTTCCAATTAAAAACTTTTCAGTATTGTGTAAAGCATGTATATTTTATTGATAATAAGATATTTGTTTTAATATCTTCAGTTAACTGTATTGAATGTCATTTTGTTATATATTTCCAACATGAGGTTTTGGGTGTTGTTTTATAGTTTATCAATATTTTGTAAAATTTTGAAATACTGTTTCCCATGTCAAAGTCATTATACATTATCCAAACAAAAACACAAGAAAATATGGAGTCACTGAATCCTTTGCATGAACCTTTAATACCACAGGTTAAGAGTTTTCAGCCAATAACTTTGGCCTTCTTCAGAACAAACAACTCAATGAATGCAACCCTCTTATATAAAATGGTTAGAAATCTTAAGCAATCACAATTCAAATCCAATTAACAAATTACAAAAAACATTTACCTAAAACCATTCACTTAAAAAAATTCACATAAACAATTCAAGTAAAAAAGGTGGGTTGGGCAACCACATAACAACATGTTACTAAAATAAAGTGTTAACATAAAAACATTTACAATGTACATTCTATTTGCATTTGTTGTAATATGCCTTTCTTTTTAGGACTGCTTTGTAATTAACTCCACTGATCAAATCTGGTGCCCTACATGCATCCAACAAAATCTGCCATTTAAATTCCCTATAATCAAGTTCCTCATCTCTGTCTCCATTAAAATACTGGGGAAATGATCAATAACACCAAAGCAAAATTTAACTCCATTCTTGTCACCTGCACATGTAAGGGAATGCTTGTAAAGGACATTATCCAAGTTATTCTTTCTGATGGTATAATAATGTTTGTATATTTTATTTTTTAATTGCCTGTTGGTCTTTCCAATATAGAAAGAAGAACAGACCAAACATTTAACCATGTATACCACGTAGGTGGCTTTACAACTGAAGTTGCCAGGAACCTTCCATTCTCTTCTTTGGTTGCAAACTTCAAAATATGCCCCTTCTGAAAAGTATTTGCAAAAATTGCAACTTTTACACTTAAAAGTACCTCCACTTTTTCTAACCCCCTTATTATGTCCACTTTCCAGCATTTCCTTTTAATTCTTAGCTCTTTTGTTTACAAAAAGGAGTGCTTCTCCTACAACTGCCCTTAAGTCACTGTTAGATGCTAAAATTCTCCAGTTATTGGATATAATGTCCTTCATTTCTTTATTATCTATGGTGAACATAAGCAACATAGAAGTAACCAAATCTTGATCACCTTGTGTGTTACCTATTGTGGCCTCTTTGTAACAATTAATGTTCAACACCTTATTGACTATTTCAGGGGGATAACCTCTGTTTTTAAATCTACACTGTAGCTCTTCCACTAAGGAATCTAACTTTATTTCATCAGTTGTGAGCCTATTAAATCTAACTAGCTGCCCTTTAATGATGTTATACTTGACATAAGTGGAATGCATACTACAGTAATGCAGCAAACCATTACTAACAAGATTTTATAACTGATAACTGAGTCCAATAGATCCTTCCCTTCTTCTTTCAAAACTTCTATATCTAGAAAACAAACTTTTGAAGTATTCCAACCACCTAAATCTTAAAAAAGATGTACTATTGTTCATATCTTCTACAAATTTTGAAAGTTCAGACTCTGTTCCCCTCCAAATAAAAAAGAAATAATCAATAAAGCAATAATAAGCCACAATCTTTTCCCTGTTGACAATCTTAGACATGATGTTGGTCTCCCAGTACGCCATTACCAAATTGGCGTAATTGGGAGCCATCCTTGCACCCATCGCCACACCCTTTGTTTGTAACATGTGCAGGTGACAGGAATGTAGTTAAATTTTGCTTTGGAGTTATTTATCATATTCGATATTAATGGAGACAGAGCTGGGGAGCTTGATTATAGGGAATTTAAATGGCAGATTTTGTTGGATGCATGTAGGGCACCAGGTTTGATCAATGGAGTTAATTACAAAGCAATCCTAAAAAGAATGTCATATTACAACAAATGCAAATAGAATGTACATTTTAAATGTTTTATGTTAGCATTTTATTTTAGTAACATGTTATTTGGTTGCTCACCCCCTTTTTTTACTTGAATTGTTTATGTGAATTTTTTAAGTGAATGGTTTTAGGTAAATGTTTTTTATAATTTGTTAATTGGAATTGAGATGTGATTGGTTAAGATTTCTAACTATTTTATATAAGAAGGTTGAATTCATTGAGTTGTTTGTTCTGAAGAAGGCCAAAATATTTGGCTGAAAGTGCTTAAAGGTCCATGCAAAGGATTCAGTGGCTCCACTTTTTCTTGTGTTTTTGTTTGGATTTGTGTTACATTACACAAGCTTGAGACATCTGGGGCAGTTTTCTTTTCTGTTTTTGTGTTGCTGGCAAGATGCCTCAAAGTAGAGCACCCCTGGAGGGAGAGAGTTTATTGGATGTCATTAATCACTCAAACGCCTTGGACTCTCAAACTGCTGAAAAAGGTGTTGATGTAGATTTACCATACCGTCTGTAAGAACAGAATTGTGTCTGGAAGGATATGGTGAAAGATTTCATGACAGCACCTGTTGTATTTAATGACAAAACTGGGGATTTGTCTGGGCCATCTGAGTCTATGCCCAGAGTTATTCTGAACAATGACTGGTTGTTCAAGGACTTGGAGGCCTCCCTTGTCAAACAAAAAATACAGTGGAACACTGCTTTTTTTAGATACTGTTTAGATGTGAAAAGGGTCCCCAAAGGGTTGCAAGTGAACAACATTCCCCGTGGCATATACAGCAGTATATTTATGGACAAGTGGAGTAAAATATGTGAACAAGTAGGCTTAGTGTTCCTTAAGTTGCCTACAGAACATCAAGAAGTGGAAGAAACTAAGTTAACTAAATGGATCGATGGGCTAATGGATAAGCTCAGTTTGGCTGCTTCTCCCAGACAAATCGATAATTTTCTGAGGTGTATACAGCCAAAAATCAACTCATTAGACAAATCTCTCAGGGAGAAAAAAGAAAAGAAAACTAACAGGGACCGTAGATTGTACCAGGAGCAAAAGAGCATTTTTACCTTAAAACTGGCCTGCAACGTTTCAGAAGAGCTGAAGTCATCACGGCTTGTAAACACACAGGAAGAGGAAGCCAACAAAGATGATAGGGGCTACAGTGGTAGAAAAGAAAACAGAAATGAGAGGTCTTTTTTATCTCCTCATCGCTCAAAGTGTTTACAGGAGAAGAGGGGAACAGAGGTTGATCGTTGGGAGGCTCCTGTAGAAGTGAGAGAGATTCCACCATGGCGGAACTGGAGCAGTCACAGCAGTTTAGCTGCATTGCAGGTGGTAGAACCTGCAAGTCAAGTAAGTGTTTACCCACTTTTTTGCACAGACAGGAGGTAAAAGTTCCATCCAGTATTCAGTACATGCTTATGACTTTCAAGATTTATAATCTGTTTACCAGAGTGTTCACAGAGGCAGAAACTGATTTGTTAAAAAAGGGTTTTAACTTTGTGCCCTGTAGAAGGGCGGACATTGTGGACACAATAATAGATTTGAAAGCTAACACACATAAACTTAATTTGAAGTTTATTATGGGGAATCAAGAGGGCAAACCCAAAGGGGATTTTATTGTACCCAGTGTTTTCAACCCACCTTTACATTCAACAATCAAGGCTTTTGAAGACTTATGTGAGGTGGAAATTAGAAATGTATTAAGTAAAAAAAGTAAAAGAAAATTCTTTAATATGACTGCATTTGAACAAAGTATGTTTAACTCTATCAGCAATGATTGTTCCATTAGAGTCATGCATGCTGACAAGGGGGGCTCTATGGTAATAGTGAATACAGAAGATTACATTAAGGGCATCTATACTTTGTTAGCACATGAATCTGCATATAAAACAGTATCAAAGGCAGATGTTTTTAAGGCATACAAAAGAATAGATTCATGGTTTGAGGATGCATTCACAGGAGGTATTATTTCAAAAACTATGATTTTTCCCAAGATAGGGCATCTTTTTGGTATCCCGAAGATACACAAAGATGAGCAATTTCCTCCCTATAGGCCCATTGTTTCTTCACCGGCATCCAAGTTAGAACCTTGTTCTAAATTTATTGACAGGACTTTTCTTAAGTTGGTTCAGAACACAGAGTACTTTATTAGAGAATATTTTGATTTTTTAAGTAAAATTAAAAGTATTAAAGTAGGAACAGGGGATTTTTTAGTTACAGTGGATGTGGCATCATTATACACTTTTATTCCTCATGAAGTGGGTTTACAATGGGTGGGTTACATGTTGATTCACAGTGGGGAGTAAGATTTGGAAGAAAGTAAGTTTATGTTGGAATGTACTGACAATATTCTTTCGTATATTTTTTTTGTTTTTGACAACAAGTATTTTTTACAAACAAAGGGTGTGGGGATGGGTACAAGGATGGCTCCCAATTATGCAAATGTGATAATGGTGTACTGGGAGACCAACATCATGTCTAAGATTGTCAACAGGGAAAAGTTTGTAACTTATTATTGCTTTATTGATGACCTCTTTTTTATTTGGAGTGGAACAGAGTCTGAACTTTCACAATTTGTAGAAGATATGAACAACAGTACCTCTTTTTTAAGATTTACTGGTGGTTGGAATACTTTGAAAGTTTGTTTTATAGATATAGAAGTCTTGAAAAAAGAAAGGAAGGATCTATTGGGCTCAGTTATCAGTTATAAAAATGTAGCTAGTAATGGTTTGCTGCATTACTCTAGTATGCATCCCACTTATGTGAAGTATAACATCATTAAAGGGTAGCTAGTTAGATTAAATAGGCTCACAAGTGATGAAACAAACTTAGATTCTTTAGTGGAAGAGCTACATTGTAGGTTTAAAAACAGAGGGTATCCTCCTGAAATAGTCAATGAGGTGTTGAACATTAATTGTAACAAAAAGGCCACAATAGGTAACACACAAGGTGTTCAAGATAGGATTACTTCTACGTTTCTTATGATCACCATGGATAGTAAAGAAATTAAGGACATTATATCCAATAATTGGAGAATTTTAGCATCAAAACAGTGACTTAAACACAGTTGTAGGAGAAGCACCCCTTTTTGTAAACAAAAGAGCTAAGAATTTCAAGGAAATGTTGGAAAGTCACATAATAAGGGGATTAGTAAAAGTGGAGGTACTTTTAAGTGTAAAAGTTGCAATTTTTGCAAAGACATTTCAGAAGGGGCATATTTTGAAGTTTGCAACCAAAAAAGAGAATAGAAGGTTCCTGGCAATTTCAGCTGAAATCCACCTAAGTGGTACACATGTCTAAATGTTCAGTCTGTTCTTCTTTCTATACTGGAAAGACCAACAGGCAATTAAAAATAGAATATATGAACACTATTATGCCATCAAAAAGAATAACTTGGATAATGCCCTTTACAAGCATACCCTTACATGTGCAGGTGACAAGAATGGAGTAAAATTTTGTTTTGGGGTTATCGATCATGTCCCCCAGGATTTTAATGGAGACAGAGATGGGGAACTTGATTATAGGGAATTTAAATGGCAGATTTTGTTGGATGCATGAGGGCACCAGGTTTGAACAATGGAGTTAATTACATTGCAGTCATAAAAAGAATGGCATATTACAACAAATGCAAATAGAAAGTACATTGTAAATGTTTTATGTTAACACTTTATTTTAGTAACATGTTGTTAAGTGGTTGCCCCCCCCCTTGAATTGTTTATGTGAATTTTTTAAGTGAATGGTTTTAGGTAAATTGTTTTTATAATTTGTTAATTGGAATTGAGATGTGATTGGTTAAGATTTCTAGCCATTTTATATGAGGGTAGTATTCACTGAGTTGTTTGTTCTGAAGAAGGCCAAAGTTTTTGGCTACAAGCACTTAACATGTAGTATTAAAGGTTCATGCAAACGATTCAGTGACTCCACTTTTTCTTGTGTTTTTGTTTTGATTTGTGTTACATTACAAAAGCTTAAGACATCTGGGACAGTTTTCTTTTCATTATATATGATTTGATATATGTATTTCATAAATTTAGGTATTTCTTAAAATGAAGAATTGTTAACTATTCTATTTAAATCTTGCAAATATGATAGAAGACTCTGAAAAGTTATCTAGTCCTGTTGTAGAATTTTGTATGTTGTTTTTATTACTTGCATATCTAAAACTTTTAGTTCTTTGATACATTGGTGCCAACAAACAAATCCTTTCTGTTCCCAGGAATTAATACTTTCTCTATATATTTTATGTGGAAAGTTCTTTGTGACTATAAATGATGTTAAAAGATCAAACCAGATTTTTAAATCTAAATTTGCATTAAACATTTTCCTAATTGAGTCAATATAATAATTAATCATACGAGTTTTTGTGGGTTAGTTATGTTATATTGCATACTAATACATAACATGTGCCATGGCAAATTGCTCTTATCTGTTATTCGAATTTTTTTGTAAATCAAATTAATTTATTGATATTACAGTTAGTAATTTTTTCCAGTTTGCAGAGTAATTTGGACTTATCCAATCTGAGATTGTTTAGATATTGATGCTTTTATATGTGTTTCTATATCTGGAAAGTTTAATCCTCCCTGTTTCCACGGTCTGATATGATGCATTAAAGCTATTCTGTTTCTTTTGGGAATCCATACAAATTTTATTAGGCATGAATTTATTTTTTTAAGTATATTCCTTCCTGGTAATAGTTGTATTGCCAAAGCTATATATAGGATCTTGGCCAGTAAAACCATTTTTATTAACTGTAGTCTATCTTCAAATGTTAATATTATTTTGTTCCATTTTTCCACAGAGATTTTAATTGTATTGATGATATTATTATAGTTTTTGAGACAAATTCATTATTATCCTTGCATAACTCAATTCTTAGATATTTTAAGGTAGGTTCTTGTTTCCCTATGATGTGATCCAACTTAGTCTGCAGTTCCTTTTTATTTAAAAACAAATTGTTTTATTTTGATTTATTGAAATGGAGTCCTGAAGTCATGTGAAAATTGTGAATTAATATATCTAATTCTTCTAATGTCTCTTTTGTATTAGACAATGTTAGTAATATGTCATCAGCAAATAGCATTACTTTAGAATTGTATTGGTCATAGACATCTAGTCCTTTGATTTTTATATCATTACAAATTGAATCTGCCAATATTTCAAAAGCCAGAGCAAATAGTACTGGTGACATGGGACATCCTTGTTTAGTGCCTTTTGTTATATGTATAGATTCAGAGGTAAAAGGACCTAAATTGACATATGCTAAATTATTTGTATGTATATATATATATATATATATATATATATATATATATATATATATGTGTGTATATATATATATATATATATATATTCCTTAGGAGATGAACAAAGGATGCAGGCAATTCAAATAGCATTAGGATTTTGTATAAATAGTCCCAATTTAGGGAATCAAAGGTTTTCTCTATATCTAAGCCAGTTATGAGTGTTTCTTTATTTTCTTTATTAACATAATCTATAAGAGAAATTATCCTTTTAATATTGCCATGTGTGTGTCTATGATATACAAATCCAGTTTGATCATTATTTATTGTTTTGGATAGTGGTATTTTTATTCTGTTAGTTAATATTGTCAAAAATAGCCTATAGTCATTATTTAATAATGATATAGGTCTATATGAGGTACAGGGGTTTGGGGATGTGTTTTCCACTAGGATTGGTGTGATTAAAGAATATCTCCAAGAGGGTGGTATTAAAGCTTGTGACTGAATTTCTAATTGAGTTTTATGGAAGAGGGATATTATCTTTGAATGAAAAAGTTTATATAGTTCCATAATTATGCTATCTGTATCTGGAGCTTTATTATTTTTACCCTCTTTTATTGTGTCTGTAATTTCTTTGTAGGATATGGGTGCTTGCAGATCTAGTTTTAATTTTTCTGTTATTTTTTATATTAGAACATTTTTTCATCTAGATTTAATTGATTGATTGATATGTATATATTTTTTGGAAATGTTCCATATAGTGATTTCTAAAGGCAACAAGAATGTTACCTATATCTGAGACATTTTCCCTTTCTTTTCATGGAAGATATCTTTAATGGTATTAGCTTTTGAGTTTATTTTGATTCTTGTGGATACATTATGTAGATATTTGAGACAAGTGGCCAAGGTATTAATTTTTTGTTTCTCTAAAGCTAAACTAGTTTTATGTGTTAGAATTTCATTGTATTTATTGTTTAATACTTCTGTTTTCTTTTTCATCTCCAAATGATTTTGATTTTTTTTCAGCTTTTACTGACAAAAGTTTGGATTGTAGATATAATAATTCAGAATACTATTCTCTAATGTTTTTATGCCAAATTTAGGGTTTTACCATATATGTAAGCTTTTAATGACTCCCATATCATTATTTTATTTATCTCTGTGGTGTAATTAATATCTAAGAAGAACTGCAATTCAGATAATAATCAAGGTTTGAACTCTTTAATTTTAGTTATATATGCTGGAATTCTGGAGTTAAAGATTAATGGTTTGTACCCATTTTGAAGTTTTAGTATCAACGAATTGTGGTCTGAAAAGGGACAGGGATTGATTGAGAAATTAATGATTTTAGAGTGTAAGTCATGGGCAGCAAGTATGTTATCTATTCTAGTTTGGGTACCAAATCTGTGATCTTGATAGGAAAACAACAAAGATTTATCTTCTTTAAATTAGAAAGTATCTAAAAGATGAAATTATTCTACACACTTGTGTAAAGCTTTTGATATAGCAGATGTACGCAGCGGTCTTTTATTTTTAGTTTCAGAAATATCAAATATACAGTTAAAATATCCTCCTAATATTAAGTTGCCTTTATAATTATTGGAAATGAAATCCAAGTGTTTTTTTTAACAGTTCCTGTTCCAATGTCTGGGAACCAGTATAGATTGTCTAGGGTCCATATTCTGTTATTATATTTAACTATTACTAATATCATAAGGCCTTCTTTATCTTTATACTTATAAATGATTTCTGAGTTAATCACATTTGTTTTCCATATAAATGTTACCCGTTTTGTCTTTGTCTTATAAGTGGATTGCACAAATATCATATATTCCTTAGGATTCCATTTGTAATTGTCATTTGTTTTGAAATGTGTTTTTTGAAGGAAGACAATTTGTGCTTTGTTCAGTTTTAAATATTTCAGTAGATTTGATCTCTTGCTAGGATTGTTTAGCGTTTATACTACGCTTTTGAAAACTCAAACTGTCAACAGCGTAATAATCGACACGATAATGTCTAAACCCCCAAACATCGAACACACAAAAAAAAACCCCCACCCAAATACAACATAAATTGCTCTATGCAGGGGGGTGAGCCCACCTGCACCCCCCCCACACCCCCCACTACCTAAATATACCAACTCTGAGATCGCACTACATTCCAGTAAACAGAAATCTCCCATTACTGAGATTTCCATTTACATGTGCGATGACTTTCTCTTTCAACATTTTGGTGCTGACAATATCAGCTTCGATATTGTTGGCCTTCAACAGGGTGAAGTAGACCCGATTGTTTAAGCCATTGGTATTTAAAGATAATAAAGTTAAATCCATCTTAGGTTATTTAGTCTATGTATTTTTTGTTTTGTTGCGACTATTAATCATTTTCCTCTGATAAATATAAAGTATAAGTTTGAGCTTCTAAAGGAAATTATCAGTTTTATACTTTGAGTGTTTACCAATAAAGTAATGTTTTTGGTCAGACATACTAAAAATGTTTTTGTGAAATAACAAATTTAAATTAATAAATGTTAACAAACCTAAGATCCGCACTAGCCATGGAATGAAAATCATTCCTAATCTGATGGATAAACCTAAGTCCATTAGATTATCACTCATACCTTGACAATCCAGAACATCCGAGCTCCATAAATTGAATTATCATATGGAGAATATTTGTAATAGGAATAAGCAATATTTATATTATTTTGAACAAATATAGTACTATTGTAGATTAGAAAGAATTCTAATAGGGTCTATATCATGTACTCGAATTATGACTTTGTCGAATACGTAATAGTCGACCCTGAAATCTTGAACTGCAACAATGGTGAACTCTAAAATTGCCGAAACTCAAAATGTCGAATTAGAATAGTTGGCCAACAACAAATCCCGTGCATTCAGTAACATAAATAATCACTTCTGCTATAACGGACTGTTACAGCTCCTTGAAACCCATGCATTCAGTAACATAAATGATCAGTACCGCTATAGCAGACTGTTTTAGCTCCTAACACTTATGTATTGTGTGCTAATAAAGGAATTAACAGTACAACTTGTACCTAAACTTTGTAAAAGAAGCACACGATAATGTAATTACCTTAACTAACAGTGTTCCCCTAAACCTAAATGTCTTTAACTATATAAAGTGGGACTTAAACATCAAATAAAGTATATACATCTGCGATGTGTTATTGAACTACACTTTCATCAGCATAGCTACAGCATTTAAGAAGTCATCTACAGAGTAATGTGCTCATCTTTGCAAAACAAGCTGTAAACAATTTTGTCTTTCCATAGTTTTATGCTTTTTTGGTGATTGAGGACACTCTGCTTTAACTTGTATTCTCACCTCATTTACCCTGTTTTTTTCCCATATGAGCACATCACGAACAGATGGAACTTCACAAATACTCCTACCTTGTAAACACCGCAAATGCCTGTGCCAACCCTCTACATAGTTTTGGGTTCTAGGCAATTGCAAATCATTTAATGTAGATACATTCCAGAAATGTACTGGGAATACGGGTGGAAATCTTGCAGTAGCATTGGTAATAGTGTGCTGTTTTCTCAGTCGTCCTGAAACATAAACGTCCGAGAAATATGTCAATAGATCTTTACCTTCAGGTGGAAAGGTGTCACAAAGTCTTAGAAAATGAGACACTACTTCACTTTCATCTATGAAGGCTAATGCCATTAGTCTCTTTACTGTTGCTGAAATGTTGTACTTGTGCCATAAAGTGTAGCAAGACCAAGGCTTTGAACTTTATGCCACACTGCCTGACTGAAGTGAAATAAACATCCTTTACTGTTCACATTGCTGAAATTATGCTTTACACTCTTTATGGCTGCCATCTCAAAGTCTGTAAGAATAAATTGCACAGTAGGCTCACACTGAACAGAAGATAACAACTCAAACAAACATTCCCATAAATAATTGTAAGCCTTGAAAGATTTTTTAGACATTAAACACTATACTAAAGGTAAACTTTTAGTACTTTTAGGAAATGTCAGCAATCAGTGTACTGAGTACAACTGGTGGCAATGTCTTCCTTTTGTTAGAAAGACTCCATCCATAAATCAGATCTTGCTGCAGCATAAGTCTTGCAAGTTTTCTTTAGTGGTAAATACCAGAACATGCACATTATTGTTTAAATCTACATTTCTTTTCTGAATAAAACGTCCTTCTTGTAACATATACTTAGTAGCATCTACTGAACCTAGTGCACTTTCTATAGTTCTGTAAGTAACCATCCTTTGACGTCTAACTCGATTTACTTGCTGAAGTATAGAACGTCTGGATGATAAACTTACAGTATTTTCTACTGAAGTGCTTCCAACTACATCGTCCACTACTAGTGCAGGTGTATTTCTACACAATCGAGGAGTTTCCTTTAATGTATGGCACGCTTGATACTTTTCCACTTCAGTTATATCTGAACTATGTTGGCGTGCCACTGATTTCAGCAAGACTTCCCTTCTACTTCTTGTAATGTTATTGCTCTCCCTTTGCATTTATGTGACAACTTTAATCTACAACACCAATACTTTTTACTTTTACCATCTTCTCTAAGTTGTATACATAGAAATCAACATGTTACATTGCCCTATTTTTCTGAGACATCACAGTCTCGTAAATGTTACCTTGAATGCCAGGAGCCGATTGCGATATTTCAGCCATAGTTGGAGAATTTATGCTCTGTAATGCGCAAAGTCTAACAGCCTGCAGTATTATTTACATATGGTGTTACTTAACTTCCGGAAATAATTATGATATTGTTTCTGGATTATTTCAACATAGTGCACATTTATACATTTTCCTGTTAAAAATATATTCTGTTTACCACTTTATATAACAATAATTTTTATTTTAATATTTACAGAAGAAAAGATTAACAGTGATGCAATGCCGCAGGCACGTCCTATGTCACCTAATACCAGTGGGCCAACTAAAACTTTTTGCTAACGCTCCTTTTGTATTTTTAACAGTTCAGCATTTCATTACTTCAAGATTTCGGGGTTGACTATTATGTATTTGCTAAATTCATCATTTGATTACCAGATATAGACCCTTCTAATACAATATAAATGTCTACTGATTGTATAAGCAATTAATATTTACATGGAAGATAGATGACAAGCAATTCAATCATAGTAAAATAGGATGTATCATATATAAAACCTCAGTAAAAGATTATAGCATGCAGTTATTTAACATATTCACCCTTACTGATGAAGTCTTTCAAAACTTATTACTTAATATAAATAGATGGTAATAATATTTATACCTAATGTTTATAATACAATGTATTTTATTGGATATATCAGAAGTTATATTTCATTGATTGCCAGCATTTAAGTAATCACTTTGTTAGTTGCTAACTTACTTAAAGCATCAAGTTTGTTTTATGTGAACATTGATGAAAGTTAGTGCATTTTAATTATCAGTGCATCCCTCTTCCCCTCATTTCCTACACATAAGGATTTTTGGTACTTTTCTGTTAAATCCCTACCATGCGTCTTGGGACCCAGACTGGCATGTCTCGCCCTGAACGTTGCAAAAACAATAATTTACATTTTTTTTCTAATAAATGGCTCCTTGCTTTCTTAAGTCTTGTCCTTGCATTTGCCTAAGTGTACAGAGTTGCATCAAATCTAATGTATATTGCAATGCATTAAAGAAAGTAAAATACTCATGCATTTTGCAGGGAAATAGTTTTCACTAATTAAAATACTAGCAAGTAAAATATTTCAAAAGTCTTCAGTCAAAACAGATGATATCTGAGTTGTCTAAGGACACAGAACTGTATTAGCGGAGTCATAAGCTTTGCCTAAGGGACCCAATTCGATACTTTTCGCTGTTGGTGTCCGCCTCATCAGCCACGCGACTGTGAAATATTTCTTTATGCACAGTGTTAATGACAAAGTAGTGTGCATGTAAACATGGGTGGCTAAGGGGACCCACATAATGTTGTTAATTTGTATAATAAAACTGGAGTTTGCTGAGAGGCAGAATGGGATTTTCTAATATCAAGCTTAGAACTTAGTCAAAAATAACGGCTGTGTATGAGTGCAGCTAGAAACCTCAGTTCAGCTGTGCCTGATCAAATAACATTCATCTCCATTTGACAGCCAGTCCCCTACTGCTTGATTTGTCAGCCTTATCAACAGAAAAGGTGGAATCTAGTTTCTATAGTCCATTTCATACTTTTCTACCATTATTTGTCATGGAGCTCAGTAAATTCTAGTCACTAAAAGTAAAGTACACGCCAGTTCGGGTCCAAGACGGGGTAGGGGTTTAATGTTAAAGTACCAGATTTTCATATCTGTCATTTCCTATTATAAAATGAGTGACATTATAGGTTAAAAAACAACAATGCTAGAAGTCTAAATCTCAAAATGCACTCACTCGAGGCACTCCTTAAAATGGAGAACATCGATATCTGTGCAGTGACTGAGACCTGGTTCAAGGCTCCAGAGAGCACCCCTGCACTACCAGGCTATAACTCATACCATGCTTTTCGACCATGTAACCTGAACTGAAACATCAAAGGCGGAGGTGTGTCCATATTCATTAAGGATATCCACACCTCCAGGCTAGTTGCTCAGCATAATGCATCTGAGGTTATCCAAGTGCAACTAACCCTGGGCAAAACTGCAATCCAAATTGTAGCTTGCTACAGATCCCCCACCATGCCCCAGGATTCCCACTCATCTTTTCTTGATGCACTGGAAAATATTAGGGTTCAACCAAACACCCTAATAATGGGCGACTTCAACTACCCCACCATTAACTGGGAAAACTACTCATGTACCAATTCCTTAGTCCAACGCTTTCAGGAATTCATAAACTCCAATGCCCTGGATCAACTTATCCACACACCCACTGGGGGCAACAATATCCTAGACCTAGTCATTACCAACATGAGTGACCGGTGTTTCACACCTGAAGTCAACTCCTCGTTGGTCCGATCCGACCATAAGCTAATCACCCTTGATATCCACATCCCGCCCCCCACCCCCCATTAAGGAAACCACAGTAAAAAATTTCTCCAAAGCCAACTTCATGCTTCTTAAGACAGAAGTGGTGAACTTCATGACACCCATGCAGATGGACAATACAGTTACAACTGTTGAATCCTACACAAATGTACTCTATAAGCACTTACACAAGTGCATGGATCTTGCTATCCCAAACAGAACCAGGACGCTATCCTCCAAAAAAAGGGAGCCAATCTGGTGGTCCCCTGCCATAAACAAACTGTACAACAGAAGGAAGAAACTGTTGCAAAAGAGAGTAAAATCCCATGAGTGGAGGAGCTCCCTGGTCAGCCTCGGTAAGAAGCTGAGATCCCTTATAAGATCCACCAAAGCTAGCTATGAAAACAAAATTGCTACTAATTCAAAGGACAACCACAAAGCATTCTATAACTATGTCAAGAATCTCAATGGCAACACCCAGATCTGCTCTGAGTTACAGCACAAAGGCAAGAAAATTCAAGAACCAACTGATATTGCCAACATCCTGGCAGATAGGTTCAGTGCTAACTTTACCCCCCTCTCACCTCCTAAAAGGCCCATATCTATACAGGAAGAATGCAGAGTCCCTGTAATCACAACAACGCAGGTAAAAGCTGCACTCTCTAAAGCCAAAAACACAGCATCCATGGGACTGGACAACATCTCAGGCTGCGTTTTACATGAACTTCAGAAGGAACTGGCTCCCCACTTAAGCACCATGTTCAATAATATCCTTGCATGAGGCTTTGTGCCCACTGAATGGCACACAGCAACAGTTATCCCACTCCACAAAGGGGTAGCCACCACTTATCCCAGGAACTATCGACCTATTAGCCTGACGAGCCTGGTCTGCAAGGCCATGGAACGTATCATTATGGAACTCATAAATAAAGACATTGGTAACCTCCAAACTCTGGATCACACCCAGTTCGAGTTTGTGAAAGGCAGATCATGCATCCTGAACCTGATCGACTTCTTTGAAGCAGTCACCAAAGCCGTAGATGAGGGTAAGGTGGTTCACACAGCCTATCTTGACCTTGCCAAGGCTTTCAACACCATCCCCCATTCTGGAATTATAGCTAAACTAAACTAGGTATAAATCCCTACATCACAAGATGGGTTGCCAACTGGCTCACTGACAGAGCCCACACTGTAAAAGTTGCAGACTCCAAATCTGACCTCAAAGCAGTGACAAGTGGCATACCACAGGGTCCATCTTGGGACCTCTCCTGTTTGGTATCTACTTCTCTGAAGTACAGGCTAACACAGAAGGACTCTGGCTAATGAAGTTTGCAGATGACTGCAAACTAGGAGCCATAGTCAAGTCCCCAAATGATGTGGACATCCTGCAGAAGGCCCTCACTGAGACAGATGTCTGGTGTCAGAGCCATGGCCTCAAGCTCAATGCCAAAAAGTGCAGTGTCATCCCCTTTGGTAAAAACTCTGTACCATGAACTACCACATAGGCAGCAATCTACTTAACACCGAATGCGTGATAAGAGACCTTGGGACCCAAGTGGACAGTAGTCTCTCCTTTGATAGTCACATCACCACAGTAGTCAGGAAGTCATTCTACATGGCACACCTCATCATAAAAGGGTTCTCATCCAAGAAAAATGACGTCATTGTTCCCGTCTACTCGACACTCATTAAATCCATTATAGAGTACAACGCCCCTTTTGAAATGTACTTCACAAGACATCTGCAGCAGCTGGAAAGGCCACAGAGGTACCTCACAAAGAGGATTACTGGCCTCAAACAAATGCCCTACACTGACCGCCTCAAAAAACTTCAGTATTACTCCATAGCATATCGCCTACTTCGAGGTGATCTCTGCCTAACATATAAAGCTATGTCAAACCCAGAGCTGTTGGACATGCTATACCTAAAGAAATCCCAATCCCTCTGAGCTACACGCTCTAGGGACCTAAACCTTGTCACCACAATAAACAGGACATACTGGAGGGATAGATTCCTGTCCCAGAGACTTCCCATACTCTGGAACAGGCTACCCATCTATGTCAAGCAAAGTTCTTCATTAGCACTCTTCAAGAAAAATCTTGATGAGTGGATAGGAAATAGGAAATACACCCTGGGGATCACTGCCTTTGGGACAATAGCCTAGTACCTACCTATGAACCTATGAACAAATTCACTTATTGTGATTAATGATTACAAGTTCTCTTTCCATATTCATAAATTGCCATTTTATGGCATATACTGAACGTTTTTAGATTTAAATGGAAACATTCTATTTTGTATAATCAGCAAAGGATAAACTGAGTGCTTATTGTCAATTTAATACTGTTTGTTTAGAATGTGATTGTTATATTCTGTGACATTCCTAGTTCAGGCTTCTATTGTTTCCCTTGAACAACTTTGTCAATTTGATGTCCTATATAAAACATTAGTTACCTTGCTAACAGCTTAAGTATTATGTATGGTCAAGATGGGTTACAAAACCACAATTCAAGTTAAAGCAATTATATGACTTGTTATGCACATTTACTTATATGAGAAAATCATCATGCTTCCCTATGATGTTCAATATAGTGTATGTCATTTATGACAAGTTAAAACAGTAGTGTTATTATACACAAGCCCATGTTATTAAATTGAGTATATATTGTCAATTTAATACTATTTGTTCAGAATATGATTGTTACATTCTGTGACATTTCAAGTTCAGGATTCTATTGTTTCTCTTGAACAACTTTGTCAGTTTGATGTCATGTATAAAACATTAGTTACATTGATAACTGCTTAAGTATTATATATGGTCAAGATGGGTTACAAAAACTACAATTCAAGTTAAAGCAATTACATGAGTTGTTATTCATATTTACTTATATAAGAAAATCATCATGCTTCCCCTTGATGTTCAGTGTAGTGTATGTCATTTATGATTAGTTAAGATAGTAGTGTTATTATACACAAGCCCATGTTATTAAATTCGGTCTTTAATATCTAAATTAAGCAGACTGCTTCATCTTATATGACAATTATATATTTTATGTCTAAATTTACTAAAATCATACATTACATAACTATTGTGCTTTTTTTTTGCTGTTGCTTAGTTATTTGAGAGACCACAAGCTGTAATGCTTATTCATATTATTAGCTTCTTCCAAGCATGTTTATGCAGTCCATAGACTTTAAATCATGAGACCTTTCTAGTTTCTTATTTGTTGTAAGTATATTTCCATCCTTACATACACACATATCAGTGCATCAAGCATGGGCAACAATGCCCATCCAATTTTGCCAGAATACCATTCACTAGTTCATGTGGTATGTTTCCAGGCTGTTCTTAAAATATCCAAATCAATATTTGTCCTGTTCCATTTTACTAGCCTGTTCTATGCAGTGGCCCCCCTGCCAGTGAACCACTCAACACACCTTCCATTCCCACAGATATTTCCACGATAGAAATCTGATGACTCTCTAGCGCTTTCTGGCAACCCCAAACAGCCCTAGAATCAGCTATCCCATATGCCCAACACAAGCTCCCTTCCCAGACCACTGCAAAGGGTACTGCACAAGAACAAGTGCACTTAGTCTTTCACAATAAGTCAGACATCCACTCTTATGTAAGTCCTTAATATGTTTGGACCAAAATACATTTTAAATATAAAATTGCACTTATTGTTTTTTTTTTTTTTTTTATCAAGAATCAACTTAGGGCAGCCATGGGGGTGCAGTGGTTAGTGTTGCCTCCTCACAGCAAGATGTTCTCTGGTTCGATCCTTGGCTGGGGTGCCTTGTGTGCTGAGTCTGCATGTTCTCTCTGTGGTTGTGTGGGTTTCCTCCGGGTGCTCTGATTTCCTCCCACATCCCAAAGACATGCTGTAGGTGGATTGAACACTCTACATTGGCCCTAGGTGTGAGTGCGTGCATGTGTGTGCCTTCTGTGGAAGGTTGGGTGCCAGGTTGGCAACTTGACACCATAAAACTATACTGTCAGTCATGAGCGGACAAGTGATCTGCTGTGGTGACCCCTAACTGGGAAAAGCCGAAAGAAGAAGAAGATCAAGAATCAACTTAATGAGCAAAATAAAGTGTTGGGAGACCATCAGTATGTGTACATGTTTAAAACAGCCTTTTTATTATATATATATATATTTTTTTTAAGCCAAAAACTTCATTGTCGAGAATCATCTTGGAGGGTCTTCAGAGCAGTTAAGCATTATCGTCACTCTGTTTCTGTTACCATAGCAACCTGGGAGCGTCTGTTTCTGTTAGTGTGTCTGTGTACTACATACCAGAGGCTCACGATGCACCTGAAGCAAAGCTTCACTTCACTGCAACTTCAAGCCTAAATTCCTTCCTTTTCAGCGAGGCAGCAGCTAGGAAAAGAACGCAGAGCAAACAGATCAAAAAAAAAAAACCTCCCAACAAGCCGTCACAACAAGCGATAACACATTATTCCAGCCTTCCCACCTCTCATGCAGGAGATGTATAAACAAACTATTCTCTGCCAAAATATCCCAGCTCACAGTTTTATCCACCCCCTTCCTCTGCATCCAGGCAAAAATACCAAATATCTCTTCTTAATACACAAGCATCAGTAAACCTCAATCACAAGCTGCAACCCACATATTCCCGGAGATGAAAATGGCAAAATACAACAGCTAACAGACACAGCTGCATCCACACACACCATGTCAGGTTGAATCAAACAGCACTCAAAGCTATGATACCTGCCATAATTGATATTATCTATGTTTAAACAGAATAATAATGATATTTGTACTAAGAGCTTGCTACTATTATTTCACCAGGATATACATGACATTTCTAAATCATATTTTAATTGAAGAAGGCATTAGTCTCCATAATAGCATTTTTTTTCAAAGCACTCTACTGTTACTGTTATTATATATGATGTTAATTTGTTACATTTGAGTTTGAACTCTGATGAATGGTACCTTGTTGAATTAGTTAATTAATTACTTAAATTATTATAAGTAAAATCAATGAAAAAGCAGGGGAATAGAAACTTCTATGTTTCTATTATATGTTTCTTTGTTTGGCTTATGTATAATGTAAATAGTAACCCATCTTGACCTACCTTTGTTTGTGAAGAATCATTGGACTCTTTGAACATTCTAAATAAATACTTACTGTTTCTCATTTAAGAAACCCTCCTTTTTTAAAAAAAAAACAGATGACAAGTGATGTACCATATCAGTTGATACTTTGAGAGATGTAGTTGTAAGAGTTATTTTTTGGGACAGCTGTCTTGGAATCAGTTTTTTGTTTCTTCTTTCTAGCATCAGTACAAGGATTTGTTTCTTTTATTCTTTTAAGAGTAGGGGCCATCCATTCCATTTCTTCTGGTATAGACATTGGGCAGGATTCACGAAGCCTCCGTGTAAGAGTTATAACTCATACACGGAGGCTGCAGTTAAACGGAGTGATGTCAGCATGCTCTGCATATTCATGAGAGCATGCTGAATCACTCCTAAGGCTAACATGGTCTGTGTAAGACAGTAGGGGGCGTGTCCGTAGGCCGAGCCCTGTAAGCAGACACGCCCCCAGAAGAGTAAAAGTGCCCAAAGTAAACACCCACGCCAGAGTCCATGGAAATGTGAATAAACACAACACAACACATGTCCCCACAGACTACAAACATAAAATGTACAAATGAACCTCACATAATTTTATTTTTTTATTGTAAAGATGTTTAACCATGAGTGCGCTCGTTTGCGCGGGCGTGCCCGTAGCACAGCTACAGTTAGCAGTCAGTGGGAAAGCATATAAGAACTAAATATGCAAAGTAAGCCAAGAAGCAATAGCGTAGCGGTAGAGATGTTGGCTGAAGAGCAGGCATTCATGGTTCATGCCCCCACAACACCAATTTTTATTTTTAGCAAAATAAGCACGAAACAAGTCCCTGACAAATATGTACACATAAAATCACATTTTATGTAAAATGTAATGAAATAGCCCATTGATATTGAACAAATGTGAGGTAACAAAACAATAAAAAATGCCAGCTGTGCCCATAGCTGAGCTACAGTTTAACAGGGTGAGTGCATCTGCCCGTAGGTGAGCAGTGGTTTAACTGGTGCAAAATGAGTGCCCATAGCTGAGTAGTGGTTTAACATGGTAAATCTATGTGCCCCTAACTGAGCTGAGCATAATATGCGTGCTGATAGCCAAATGAGGCTTAAAGCAGAGTACCCCGTTTGCGCGGAGCTGCGCACCGCGGAAACAAGCTAACCGATGGGCAACTTTGAGCAAGCCGTATCAAAACTGCCTTTACACAGACACACCCCTCAGCTTGTCTAGACAGTCATAAAAAATAAAAAGTAGTGGCCAGGCTCGAACCCGGGATACTATACACCATAGACAAGGTACTGAACGACTAAGCCATGACAGCAGTACTTATAAACGCAATAATAGCTAATATATAGGAATGAATACAAACTGGAGCATGATAATGCAGGTTTACTGAAGTTGATACAATTCCAAAATGGCCAATCACAGATATGTGTGGGAAAAACGGACTATATAAGCCCCATAGGTGGGAATACACAGCATAAACGATTGTAGAACTGAACTGCAGCTAGAATGACAGGAGTAGGAGAGGGTAGTTGCTTTCGAGCACAGAGGTGGGACGTTGAGGAGTCCAGGTACATGGTCTGGCTCCTAGTCCACAATCATGAGGCCCAACTCATGCAGGGCCAGGTCCTCTGGGAAGCATACAGGGTTGAGGCGTGGGACCGGTTGGCTCATGATCTCACCAGTGCCACAGGGATTCCAAGGACTGGTGAGCAGGTCCGTCACCACCATGCGGACCTGAAGAGATGCAAGCAGGACCAACTGAACCTTTGAATCCAGGAGGCCCGGCAAATGCCCAATGCCCCACTACTGAGTAAGTTACATTTAATTATGTATGTAAGAAATTAAACTAGCTGATATTATGGAGATGTGTATTCCAATATTACTTTATTTACATTACAGCTGCAGGTGTCCGTTCTGTGAACCGCAGAGCCTATGGCGATAGGCTGGTGCGGTTGCGCCACCAGGCAGGTCAGTAATCCACTACCAGTAACTGTAAAGAAATATAAAAGTATGACAGTCAGCAAAAGAGTGCAGTGTAGTCACTAAGGAATAAAATGTGCAAGTAACAGTGTGAAAGTGTTTGCAAGTATTGCTTGATTACAAAAGTGTGTTGCAGCCTGTAAGCCAAACAGAAAAATGAAAATGTCTGACATAAATTCTGAAATAAAAATGCCCTACCTGTAAGAAAATAGTACACAACCTGCAGCAGGCTGAAAAGTATAGCTGCAGAAGATGATGAAATCACATGTGTGAAATATATCCCTGTTGAAATACTGAAACATGACAGAAGTGAGACTGCTGGGAAGGATTGTAATAACTACAGGTAAAACATGTCAATAAAGCCTAGAAGTAAGTACCATCCTGAATAGTAAAATGAAAACAAGTGAGAGAGTGTGAGAAAGTGTCATGAATCCAGCAATACAGTAGTAATAACCCCTGAATAATGTATACTGCAGGCAGTACAGAATGAAATGCATGTGAGAATCCAAACCAAACAGCGAAATCTGTTCAAAGTGTTGCTGCATCTGGAATGTGTATCCCAAAATCTGGATATGTTGCTCTCAGTCTGCAATATGCAGATAGTATGATTGTCTGATATAACAAACATCCACACTTGTCTACAGCTATATAAAGCAAATGTAGCAGGATGATGTAGCTGAACAAAGCTAGATATGAATGTGTATGAAGAACAATAAAATGTATATTGATGTTGCAGTAACAGTCCTATCACCAAGTTGAAATAGTTATCATATAGGAAACTGTAGTTAGAACAGTAGTGTGTATATATGTGCAGCTATTAGAAATGTACAGCATATGTATTGGTATTTGAAGGTGTTAATATTATTTTCTTCACTCAACCCTATAACCACATATAACCCATTCCACGTGAAAATGGTATGTGCAATCATAATTAACACCCCTGGACGTTTGTCCTGTTGGGTCATATATATTTGCATGTCCGTTGATGCATCTGCCCTGTTCATACATCCAAACCTGATGGCCTGTTGCCATCAATCAACCCTGCATGTTGTTGGACTTTTTATTGCTGTTCAAATTATGCATGTGTTATGCTCGCTGTTCAATGGTGTGAATATCTGGGTGTTTGGTTAATGGGAATACTAATGCATGCTGTTACAACTAATTGTGAATGGTATTATATGTCACTAACCCAAACTGTCATGACATAATGCAAAACATAGGATGACAGGGAAGGCGGGTTTCAGTGGACCCACCTCTCCCACCTCAGCTGGCGAGTGCACCTGGCACTAGTGCCCAGTCTGGACCCTCCTCCAGTGGCCCTGTGCCACCTGCAGGTGGAAGCGCTGCAAGGGATGGGGCTCGCCCCCCCTCTGCAAGTGTGGCCGGAGGAGAACCACCACTCACCCTCCGTAGCATCCGGACTGTGGTGCGTAGGGAGATTCGGGACTCTATTCTCGAGCCCCTACGCCAGCTTGAGGCACGGGTGGCACAACTTATGGGCATGCCTGTTGCCTGGCCTACACAGTCCCCAGCACAGCCCCGTCCTGGGCAGTGAAGGAACAGTGGCAACTGCCTATGGGTGGGGATATCAGTTCCACTGTTGCCATCTGTGGGCTCATGGGCTCTGGATATCCAAACCTCCATCCCCGTCAATTGTGTAAACTCCCCACACGTGTCATACACCGCCTCTGTATGCATCTTGTTTGTCTTGTCTGTTTACCTACCCAACCTACCTCCCCGGCTGTACCGACTTCCTTCACCTGACATACCACTCTCACCTGAAAAAAAAATAAAATAAAAAGGGCACTCTGTACCTACAAAAAAATTATGCCCCATACATAGCTGCCCATTCCGCACACATGTCTGTTGGACATGGAAACTATCAATTACAATTGGCTGTACAACAAGTATTATTGTTGTCCTGACACCTCTCTCAGGGGTGGAAGGTTTCAAATGTCACACCAAATTACATACATATGCACAGCTGTTGCTGATGAAGAAATGGGCAGCTATGGGCCTTACCTACATCCCTCCTGCAAATCCCAAGCTTGTTTCCCTACTGTCTTACCCTCTTTGTGACCCCTTTTTCACCACTTTCCTGTTGCCCCATTTTCATTTCTTTCAAAGAAAATAGCGTGGGTGTGCGCACGAGTAAGCACTGTTAAGCGGTCGTAAGCGGGTGTGTGCATGTGTGCGCGGAGCTAACCGCCAGTGCGCATGCGTGAGCTCCACGCAAACCAGCGCTAACCCAGTTACAACTGCTTAAAAGTGCCTTAGTCACTTTGATTGACAGGTCCTGTACTCAGTTCAAAAGCAAAATAAAATCCCACTGTTAGTCCCAAACCCAGGACCTTGGAAACAGTAATCTGTCTGACCTACCACTAAGCCATGACTCTTATACAAGCACATTGTGCTAAAATAAATATAACATGTAATAGTAGGGATGAATGTAAAGGGAATATAGGATGTGTCGTACCCAAAGCATGTAATTTAGAATTACTGTCAAAACTACTGGACTCCCGTAATAGTAGTGTGTGAACAGAAACAGCCATGCTAGTTGGTAGCTTGTAGGTAATAATGTCAGTTAATGTACATATATAAATGTATGTATATGTACATATATATATATATATATATATATATATATATATATATATATATAATATATAGTTGTAGGTGTCATTGTGCATACACACTTACTACAGGGAACAGGAGAGAGGAATGGAGAAATGTGAATCTACAACACAGCCTGAATCATGAGAGAGATACTAACCTTTACAGTCACAGAACAGTGTCCACAGCATACCAGCATGGTCCCCGCCCTTACAATCTGAAAGGGCAACGCCTATCTCACATACCCTTTTATAGCACTGTCCTGAAATCACAGTGAGAACTGCAATCAGTACACAACTGGCTGTATGCAATTAGCAAATGCTGGCTTACAATTGGTGCAGAGGCCAAGGTGCACTGATTATGGCCTATAAAATCCTCTATAATCCAGACAATACTCCTGCACTTCAAATATTATCACCCCCTATAACAATCCTAGACCGCTTCAATCCTCTAACAAACTACTAATTCAGACTAGCAAAATTAATAAAACAGCTGGTGATTCTCTCTTTGCAAACTCTGTAAGTAGATCCTGGAACTCACTTCCAGCTGATATTACCTTACTTTCCACCTTAGGTCAATGTAACACTAGACTCAAACAACATTTGTCACTTAACTGGCTATGTCAATGTATCAAGCCTGGCTAACTTGAATGTGTAAAATCTGTTAACCAGTTTACTGTGTAATTTAATTTAATCCTGACTTGTGCTCAGGACTAACTTTAACCTGTGGAACATGTTTAACTTGCTTACTTATGTAATCTCTGTAAATAATCTGTTTATAATATGTAATGCTGGTATTATGTAATGCTGTATCTGCTTACCCTTGGAGCTTTTCTCCCCCGGCCTCCACTGAAAATGGACATGCATCCAGTCGGACTATCCTGGTCAACAAATGTAAGATAAATAAATAAATAAATAAAAAATATTACAGTAACTACAATACAAGTCAAACATTGACACGCACTGACAGCATGCTGAACACACTGGGGCATACGTGGGGACTCAGAATAGCATCTTGCCTGAGCATCATACACCTCCGCAGCTGGCACACAGGCATATGTTCTGTCGGAACAGAGAACATGCCACACATGGCACACACATCCCGTGTGCCACACACTCACAGCCTGTAGGGCTACACAACACACCTGCTACAGATGTGTCAGGTACCTGTCTTGGGTGCTGCACTGGGGTCCTGCTCAACAGGCTGTATCTGGTGAAGGTCACAGTGATATGCCTCAGGGGCACTATGGTCCACCACAGAACACATGCATACAGGTTAGTCAGAGGCATGGACACATATGACTCACTCATTGACCATGCCAGTATGGCTGACCTGAGACATACCTCCCTGGACTACATGATAGGGAACATAGAATGGATCTCTCAACATGTGGCACAGGCCAGTATGAGCCTGATCTTGGTTGCCAACATATCTCACCAGGTATGCTACCACTATATGTGGGAAGGGTGTTGTATGTCTACATTATGCTCAGTCTCCAATGTCATTCATAGGGTATCCGCTGGCTGTCAACGTGTGCTTACATGCTAGAGAAGCCACAATGATGTGCAAGGGTCATCTTGCACGTGACACCCATGGCCCGATGTATATTGGCAAAGCTCCTTGATACACACATGCTGCCTTGTGCTGCAGGACACGGTTTACATAGCCACCTCCGTGGGTATCACACAGGTTAGGACACTAACAGTGCTGCTACACAACAACAGCAGTGTACACTGCAAGATGCATGCACCGGACACTGTCCTCAGCACGGTGAACTGCAATGTCTGTGCAGAACCAGAGTCCTGATTCATGGCTCACAGGTGTTACCCATCACTGACAGGTTATGCCCCATACCATGCCTGTCATCCCCTACACATGTAACACACATGGACAGGGGGGTGGTATCCCAAGGCACCACAAATACACACACCTCCAGGTTGTTGGCAGCACAAAGCATCAGGGCCTAATCATGTGCAGTGTGTCGGACTGCCATCTGGTTCATAGCCTGGCACACACAACCCTCCCATACACAGAAAGACCACCTATCCTCCATAACAACACTGGCAATATGACAGTTTCAAGAACTGTCTTTATATGGCTGGACTGCATCCAGACAAACATTGTGCGTGAGCATTACTGTAGCTACAACACACTAGTTGAAGGGTTCACAGCATGTGGTCACTGAATTGCAGTGGAATGACATGTTACCACTACCACAACAGGTGGGAACATGCAGCACCTGTACATCAACTACATGTACACTATATGGCCCAGACCAGATGTGTATCCCCTGCTGTAGGTATTTTACCATATACACCCACACTGTATAGACACATACCATGTGCGGCCCCTGCACAGTAAGACACAGTCATATTGGTATACATTGCAAATACCATTTATCCACTCGAGGCATGTGTCAGACATGCTAACTACTGCAGGTCACAGGTATTTATGTGTATATGTCACACACATACATCATGTGTGCAATGCCATTGCTGGTTTAGGCAATGGCATGCATTGTTATGTACAAAGACCCACACAAGGTCATACTGTGTGACACAACCACACGTGGCAGTTGTGGGTTACCAAAACATACCTATCTGTACTCTGACAATGGTAATAGACACAGTAGCAGAGTGCACTATTGGCATTACTAGCCAACTAGCCCTGTTTGGCTGTGCTGATAGTGTGGTGACATCCCCTGTGTTTACTGGGGGAATATGCAGCATCTGGTGTATTGTAGTATTTGCCAAAAGGATCTGTTCTCTCACACTTGCATTTACACACACCCTACTACCCCCACACGCACACTTCCCATTTACAGGATTCATACCCCTACCTAACTAAGTCATGACACGTGAGAGAGACGCATTAGCAAAATACACTATTCGGATTACTAGATAGTTCCTCTTCTCTGGCTGTACTTTTAGGGTGCTGACATCATCAGTATTTTGAAAGGGTAATGTGCATTGGGTAGTGTGATCTCCTGATTGCCAAAACTAACATGTTTTTCATACGGAAATGCACACACACAAACTCCCCACATCCAAACACACACACACTTGCAGGTTTCAAACCCCTACCCTAAATATGTTATGGCACTTGAGAGTGATGCTGCAGCAGGTTGTGCTATTCTGAGTACTGGCGGATGTCTCTTCTCCAGCTGTATGTGTAGGGTGCTGTCATCATCACTGTTTGGAAAGGGTAATGTGCATCATGTAGTGTGATCCCCTGATTTCAAAAAAGCACATGTTTTTCATACAGAATTGCACACACACAGAGTCCCCACATCCACACACAGACACATGCCATTTACAGATTTCAAACCCCTACCTCGCTATATTATGACATTCGGGAGAGACGCATTAGCAGAGTGCGCTATTTGCATTACTGGGAGGCTTCCCTTCTCCTGCTGTACTTATAGGGTGCTGACATCATCTGTGTTTAGAAAGGGGAATGTGCATCCTGTAGTGTGTTCTCCCAGTTGTCAAAAGGGACATTTCCATCACACAGAAGTGCACACACACTAGCCCCCCTCATACAAACACACACACTTGCCATTTGCAGGATTCAAACCACTACCTAACTAGGTTATAACACTCGAGTCGGACGCATTAGCAGAGCGCACTATTCACATTACTGGGAGGCTTCCCTTCTCCTGCTGTACTTTATAGGGTGCTGACATCATCAGTGTTTAGAAAGGGGAATGTGCATCCTGTAGTGTGTTCTCCTAGTTGGCAAAAGGGATACTTCTTTCATACAGTCTTGAACACACACTAACCCCCTCCACACACACTGAGCATGTACAGGATTCAACCCCCTACCTAACTATGTTATGACACTTGAGACAGACGCATTAGCAGAGAGCGCTATTCGTATTACTGGGAGGATTCCCTTCTCCTGCTGCACTTATAGGGTGCTGACATCATCAGTGTTTAGAAAGGGGAATGTGCATCCTGTAGTGTGTTCTCCTCGTTGGCAAAAGGGATACTTCTTTCATACAGTCTTGAACACACACTAACCCCCTCCACACACACTGAGCATGTACAGGATTCAAACCCCTACCTAACTATGTTATGACACTTGAGACGGCCGCATTAGCAGAGCGCGCTATTCGCATTACTGGGAGGTTTCCCTTCTCCTGCTGTACTTATAGGGTGCTGACATCATCTGTGTTTAGAAAGGGGAATGTGCATCCTGTAGTGTGTTTTCCCAGTTGCCAAAAGGGACATTTCCCTCTCACAGCCTTTCACACACACAAACCCCACTCACCCACCCACACACTGAGCATTTGCAGGATTCAAACCCCTACCTAACTATATTATGACACTTGAGGGAGACGCATTAGCAGAGCGCACTATCCAAATTACTGGGCATCTGTTTTGCACCTGCAGTATTTATAGGGTGCTGACATCTTTATTTCTACAGAGATATGTACATGTAGTACTACCTGTCAGGTGGGGGATAGCATATATATGCATTTGCAGCCACCTACGTCAGGGTCAGATATGCACATTGCACTGGCAGGTTATGTTCTATACCATGCTTTGTGACGACAGGACCTGTAACACACAACACAACGAGTCCAGAACACCACACCCACATCCAGGACACACACTTAGCTTCCCTGGGAACAGTGCCGGGATATGCAGGTGTTCACATACACCATTCCAGTTGTTAACATCAGGTACAGACATATTGTGTGTGAGAACTACTCAGGCCTCTACCACTTTACCCTACAGCCACTACAATTTGTGGGTCCATATGCTATGGCAGAACCACACACCACAGCCACATGGGGGAATACATATTGCACCTGTCCATCTGCAACGTGGGTACTCACTGTTCCACACCAGAGGTAGACCACCATTGTTGATATCTGACAATACCCACCTTTCCCTGGACATCCATATCCCATCTCCACCCCCAGGCAAGGTTATCACTGCACACAAACTGTATTTAGCACAAGCAGACTCTACACTTGTGAAGACTGGGTGGATGACTTCAGAGGACCCATGCTGGGGGACTATACTGGCCACTCAGCATAATCCTTGACAATTGCATTCTATGAGCATGTGTACGGTTTGCATTGATCATGCTATCCCACATATACCCATGACTGCTCCACAACAAAACACCTGTCAGCTGTACACCAGCCATATATGCGCCGTACAACAGACAGAGTGAGCTAATACATTGCAGAGCTGTAGCCCACAGAGGGAGGACATCTGTGAACAGTTCCGGCACGGCACTTCATTCACACATAATCATTACAACACAGTGTTGACAGTGGAATCGTCCAGAGAATGCAGATAGGGCTCCTTTCAGTCTGTTATTGACGGACACCTACTGTCATAGATCCTCAGCAACCCTCTCCCAGCACACACCAACAACATGGCTGTGGCTTAGCACATTCAATCCCTGGGACCTCCACAGTGCCCCTGCTTGACAGAGGCACAGCTCACTAGCCTCTCATGTTGCCTTCTGTGACCTACTTTACAGTGGCACAGTAGCCTACTGTCCTGGGGATGCAGATGCCAAGCACACTCTGGCTGACCTGTCATTCCCTAGGGCAACAAGCCTAGTATTGACCTTTACACCCATATGTTCAATTGTCGGATGCACAATATTTGTTGTGCTGTTCTACTGTTTGCAGGTCTTTATTGCCATAGCATTCCCTGTTCCTATGACCAACTTGTGTATCTGTGGAAGATGTTTGCATATGACGGCGATCCACTATATCACTTATGTCTCTGTAGTCATTTACTGTGTGCACTGGGCAGATTGTTGTGTTGTGGTTGGTTCCTGGACTGACACGTACAAATACCAGATATGTGTGGCCAACTGCTAAACGGAGTTATGGCCTAAGTGTGTGAGCATGCCCAGTTCAGCCTTTCCGTGGCATGTTGTCTGACATATGCCTCATTTATCAAAGTGTGCGAGCATGCCCAGTGTGAGCTTTCCATATGTTGCACTCTGAAGTCCACCACATATTTGGGTGTGTGTGAACTTCAACAATATCTCACGTTTATGGTTGTGTGTTGGGTGTCATGCTGTGTACTAACTGACCAACTGCTTTGTGTCTGCCACAACAGGGATTATACTGTGCCTGCAGGGATTGCATGGGATACTTTGCAGACAGTTCTCAACATACTTTCATAATGACCTAACACTGTAGTACCGTATAGTGTACTGGTTCAGTACTTTCATTGTGGTGGACAGTATCCTGGGCTTAAGTCCTATGACTGCTTGACATCTTCATAGAGAGCACAACAGACTGTGTAGGGGCCAGTTGTGCACATATGACCATGTTGCATTATGTTCAGATATGGACTACCTACACCAGGCTCGTCCAACATTGCTAGTGTATTCCACAACATGGGTGGACATTGGCAAACACTAGCAATGTTCCCTAGGCCATTTCTGATGCTAGTCACAGGGTGTGTTTGTCCTTCGACACACATTGTAACTGGAGTTTGCCATGACATATGTCATGGTTAGTATACTGTGCCTCCGTCTACCTCTGACATAACAGTGATACCCAGGGTTAGCCTACCATCTCTCATCCACTCATCAGGATTCCTCTTGAGGGGTGTCAATATGTGACTCTCTGGCTGACCTGTACCAGGAGTTTACTGAAGAGTGGGGTGCCTTCTGTGTTATGGATCATTCTGTACAGCTTGTCCTATGTATGTCAGTGCTGGGGTTCAGGTCTCTCATGTGCATAGCTCACTGCCATTCAGATTGTACAAGGTGCAACATGTTCATTCATTCCAGGTTGGACATGGCTTCATACATCAGGCACAGCTTGCCTGTAGCTGGGCAGTATGGTGGTGTGTGGGGCTGCAGTTTGTTTACTCAGGCAACACATGGCATCTGTTCATGCTCTTTGCTACTCCTGGTGGGGTACTGTTGTGGACTTTACAGTTGATGGAGGTGTCTGCTGCGGTATATCCCACAGGGGCTATTGTTGTCACTTGTGACGCAGATGGAGGATGACTGCACAGCCACAGTGAGTTCCCCTTATCTACATCTGCCAACCTTCATGTTTGGGTGGGTATATAGTATATTTTATTTTATTTATTTTATTTTACATTTGTTAACCGGGAAAGTCCGACTGGATACATGTCCATTTTCAGCGGAGGCCCAGGGAGAAAAGCTCCACAGTGAGAGAATATAATGCATAGATATAGTAGATTGAGGTAAAAAATAGACAATGCATAGAACTATGGTACAAAACAAAACAAAACAAATAAGTTTCCCATACTAGAAAAATGCTATAGAGGAGATTTAGTAAAGTAAAGTACGTTGATCTTAAACAATATAAAGGATACATAAATATTAATACTGCTTCTAGTATACTGATACTCCATCCAGACTATCCATTTCAGTTAAGAGGAGAGAGAAAGAAGTGAGAGCGAGGGGATGAATCTAGGGAAGTTTCTATACTTGTATGAGAGAGGATTAGTCAGGACTTGAGCACTGGCAGAGCCAATTTAACTTTAGACGTTGATTTAACCTTTTTTTGAAAACAGATAGGAAGTGAAAGAAAGGCTAGTAGGAAGAGAGTTCCATATTTTGCCAATGGCATTGCTAAAAAGTGAATCCCCACCTACATTGTTTGCTTTGACTGTTTGAACTAGAAGCTTATTAGAGGAACGCAAACTACTGAGATTGTTATAGGGTCTTATTAAGTTATTCAGCACTGGAGTTTTGTCCGGTTATATGTTTCTGCGAACACTACAGCCACATGTTTGTCCAGTGCAGGATATCTATCACCTTTTGTACCCATTTCTCACATTACATGTTAGGTACGTCATGGGTTAACACCTGTGTGGTAATTTGTGGGCACTTACTGTATATCCATGGTGGTTGTCTATACACAGTTCTGCAATTAGCTTGCTGACATGGCTATGGCTCCAGTTGTCTGTTTGTAGGTGGCCCTTTTGTGGGTTGCTTGTGTCAGCTGGGGGTTGGATATGGTGGGCTGTTTGTACTCCTCTGCATACATGTTCAGTCACAGTCCTTCCATGTTGGCCTATACCTATGGGACATATATACAGAACGGGGGGGGCAAGACCAGGCCTTGTCGGATGCCACTCATATCTGCTTTGTAGTCTGACATAGATGCGGCATGTCTGACCATGTCAGTTCTGTCCTTGGTCTGGTTTGCAACCCCTCTACTGACATAGGGGTATATATTTAAGCTGGTGAACATATCCATACTGAACTCGTACGGTATTGTCTAGAAGCATGTGCATGGTCCAGCTACGCTGTGTGGACCACATTGCCCTCATCAATGACCTTAATGACTGCTTCAAATGGGTCAAACATGTTTAGGGGCAGGATCTGCAGTTACGACAGCCACACTGTGTAGGGTCCAGTATCAGTAGGTCCACAATAGTCTTCTGTCTGCGGTACATACTGATCCTTTCCATAGCTGTGCAGAACAAGCTTGTCAGGATCCTGGGGTGGTAGTTTGCAGTATCCATTCAGGCAACACCTTTGTTGTGATGGACCACTGTTGTTGTACACTGCTCTTTGGGTACATATCCTGTGGTAAGGCTGACATTGGGCAGTAGTGTGATTTGGCATTCCATTATTCTTGGAGTCCATGTTGGCCTCAGCACAGGTCACCATCACATACCTTTGCTGCTGTGTGTTCTGCTTTGCAGATGATGGCTGTTACCTCAGCATCTGCAATGTCAGGGGACCATCAGTCTGCTGGGATAGGTATTTTGCACTCTGGGGGGGGGGGTGTTTGCACTGCACCTGACGGGTTGTATGTTAGCAATATGTGTGTGTGTTTGGTATGTTGTTTGTAATATCTGTGTGATTCGGAGCATATCTGTGGATGCCCAACATGGTTCCTACCATCAGTTGGGTAAGCCTTGTGATTATCCTTAGTGTCCTGTACATTTTGCATCTTCATAGGTTCATGGGTTCATACTAGGCTATACACCCTAGGCCATTAGTAAGCCTAGCCAGAGTGTGTGTGTGTCTTTCGCCACCCTTTGCTATGTTCTATTATGGCCATTTATGAATTTCTTCACTGTGCCTCTGTCTGGTCATGACACAGTGAGGACCCCCAGTATACATGTACGATCATCCATCCACTTGGCAATATTCCTGTTGAGGGGTGTCAGTGAGGGGTTCTGCCTAACATGGATTGGGATCCTGTTCCTGGGTGTGGGGAGCCTCTGGGTTATGTATCTGTCCCTCCAGCACATCTTATTTCATTATGTGTTGATGCTGACATTTGTCACTCTCACAGCTCCAATGGCTTTGATTTCCTGTGGTGGAGCATGTCCATTACTCCTATGTTGGACATGGCCTTGTACAACAGACATACAATGCCTCTGTGTAGGCAGTCTGTGACTGCATTCAGCTGGGGTGTCTACAGCCAGGCAGCATATGACATATATTTCACACCCTTTATCCTGTTGGTGGGGTAACGATGAGGTCTTCAGAACCGCTGCAGGTGTCACATACGGTACATCCCGTATGAGTCATTGTACTACATTATGGGTCTGATAAGGGAACAGTACAGCGGCACAGTGGCCTCTGTTGATGTAGATGTGAATCCTTTCATGATACGGTGTCCAATATTGACAATCTTCCTAGCCACATTGGCATTGTGAGTGTCATATGACAGATTACTGTCGACCTGTGTCCCTAGGTCCCTGATTACTCCTTGCATACATAATGGTTTGCCACCTATGTGGTAATTTGTGTGTACCTTGTCTGGTATTTGGTGGGACATTCATACTGTCTAGTGTCTTCAGGATGTCTGGGTGGAGTTCTTGTGTGTGAGAGTGTGGTCTGTCACATGCTACAGATTGTACAGCAGTTTTGACTACAGTTAGGTGCACATGGGTGGTCTCTGCTGCTTTGTGCATTGTCATTTACCTGGCCATATGGGTGTCTGTGCTGCATATGGATACTCCCCCTCCTTTGATGTTTTGCTGCAGGTGTTGGGGCCATAACACATGATATGTGGTATAACCTAGTAGTGCTGGTGTGCTATCACTAGGCCTGCAGCAGGCTTCTGTCACTGCACAGACATCGATGCTATCCATAATGGGAAGTGCCTCAGGGGCATGCATATTGCAGTTTACACATCTGGCATTGGTCAGCATTACCCTTATGTTTCCTACCACTTATGTATTCTAGGGTGGTGGGTAGTCTTTTTGGCCTTGCCTACAAACGGCTCTATGGAGGCGGCAAAGGCCTTATCCAGTATCCAGACGCACACGGGTAAAAGGTGCAAGCCATCCATGGAACAGCAGCATGGCTTGTCATGCTTGACATCTCAAGCAGACAGACATTAGACCCTCTTGGACTGACAGCTGTAACTGTGCCAGCTGTTAAACATGAGCATTCTGTGTTTGTACTGTGGCATCATTCTTGGTGAGGATTGGATGCTGCACACAGCCAGTGTCATACTGGCCTGGGGTACATACTCAGAGGGACCTTCCATGTCTCTTTTCATGTTGACCAGGGAGGTACATCTCAGGTAATTCACACCAGCATGGACATTGAGCGCATCATATTTCTGCTTGCTTTGGGGTGACCTGCGTACTTGTGTTATGTGGCATTTTGTGGCAGCCTACAGGCAGCTTATTCTACCCTTTCCCTTGTTCAGTCTGGTGAGTGGGACAGCAGTGTGTCTGCCTATACAGACACCTATTACAACTGTATCAGGCATGTTGTTTCTCCTTCTGGCCTGTGACTGTTTGGCACACCAGCTTTGCGTACTATTCGTTGCATGTGCTATGTTTGAAGGTTGTGGTTGCTTGTGATCTGCTTTGGAGGCTTCTGTTGGTGTGGTGTGTTTGTAATTAAGGCCTCCGGGAATATTTGTCTGTGTTTATGTGTTTGGTTTACAGTTGTGGTAGGTCTATGTGGGACTGGGTTTGTGGTGTATGTGGTTACCTTCTCCTCCTGACTAGTTTTGACAGTACTGAGTTGGTGGAGCTCAACCTCTGGTTTGGATACATGGTTGCATCTATCACATATATTTGTATTTATTGGGGGGTGTTGTGGTTGTCTGTGTACTTGGGACTGGTGTCACATTGCCTCTGGATTCACAGATTCTACTTGTTGTGGCTGGACTTGGTGGATTGTATGTGTGGACATATGTTATTGCCATACTACTGGTCAGTGATTACTTCCCTTTTTATGTTTGCTCTATCATGTGGTAGCTTCCTCATTCTCTTGCATAGTTTGGTAATGGCTGGAGTCAAGCATGCCAGATGCCTCCGTGTATGGCATTGTGTGTTGTTGTTATTTGTGATTGCATACTCCAAGCATTCCTGGCTGTGTTCATGGAATGCCTGTATAACATGTTCTATGGTGTGTCCCATATTCTGCACTTGCACAGGGCCTTTCGTGGATTCAACATCAGTTTGGAAGGCTGCAACTTATGCTTTACACATGTTTTTCACTGTGGTATTCTGGCCAGGGACTGGGGTCAGGATGTGTATATCCAGTGTGATTACTCTATGGTCTGTTCTTACCGGGGAGGGGTACACTTCTCATCTTGCCATCCAGTACACATGTTGCTGATTATCACATCCAGTATGCTTACCCCTCTTGTGGGAGTGGTACATTGTTCCTGGGCATTTTGGTTTATGGATTCTGGGAACTTTTCTCCTACTGTGTTGGTGCTAGTATAATGCTCTCGGTGTATGTCTGGGTATTTTCAGTCAAGCAATATAATGTGGTTTGGGGGGCTTGATATATTCATGTATTCCAACATAGGCCAGGTGCAGTTCCTGGTATTAGGACAGTAGTCTGCAGCAGGATATATACTGGGAGGCGGTTGTAGCCATTGGTATTTGACCATGGCTAATCCATGCTGCTTCTTGTTGTGGTACCAACATGGGGGTGTGGTTATCCTTGACATTTATTGCTAGTCACCCTCCTTTTGTAGCTTGTTCCATGTTTTGCAGCTGTACAGCACAGTATGAGGTGTGACCTGGTAGTGTTAGGGTGCTGATGTGAGCCTTGACCCAGTTCTCTATTACAGGACTGGTATCTACATTCTCCATACTTTGTGCGTTTACACTGCACACATCTTGCTGTTTAGACATCTGGCATTGGGTAGCATTACATCTCGGTTCCTATCCCTTGTGGAACCTATGAAGGTGGGTTTGTGTTTTGAGACTTACCTATTCAGGGCATGCTGTGGGTACTGACAGCCTTTGCCAGTATCCATGGGGCATGGCATGATGGGTGCACGCCACCCCTAGCAGGTGGTGCATCATGTCATGCTCCGCATGTCTTCCCAGCCTGAAACACATTGGCTCCCCTTTTACTTACTGCATTACTTCAGCCAGTTATTGCACTTGATCATCCCATCGTCATTTTGTGGCTTCATGCTTGGTGAGGGTGGATGTTAGTCAGGGTGCTCAGGTGTGCATATAGTACATGGTGTTACATTACTTAACACATGGCATTCATGCCTCAGGTGGTGCTGCAGGGCTGCATCTGTCGGATGTGCATATTACACTTCCCTGTCCATGTTTGTGAGCAGGTCATGTCATTTTAGGCATCCATGTTATTATTTGAGTGAGTCAGAGGGGGTATCATTCCCAGGGTTCCTACTGAGCCTGTGTATGTGCTATGCGTTGCCTCTTTGCCAAGGCCAGGGCATACTGGGCATGCCTCCTTCTGCCTACTGGGGCAGGCTCAGGTTGTTCCTCCTCCGAGTCATGCTCTGCCTGTGATGGCCTTGGCAATGGTGGGGGGCTGTTTGGCCCGGCCCTATGCTGGTCCTGCTGCAGCTGTTTTCACAAGATCATATTATGTAGCATAGCACATACCATGACAATTTGGGTACATGTAGTTGGTGAGTACTGCAAGGATCCACCAGATGTGTCCAGACACCGGAACCGTGACTTGAGCAGCCCAAACACACGCTCTATTGCATTACGTGTTTGTGCGTGTGCCTCATTATGGCATTCCTGTTCAGGTGTGTGTGCATTTCCGATGGGTGTCATCAGCCACGGCTCCAGTGCATAACATGCATCCCCCACTAGGTGTCCATGTGGGATGTCCCCATTGGCAAATGTCTGGTACAGCTGCGTCAAATGCCAGATATGGGAATCATGGTAGCTCCCAGGGCAGCCAGCACACACATTCATTATTATGCCCTGGGCATCACACACGACCTGGCAGTTGATGGAGGGGAAGCCCTTGCGGTTAATGTAGGCCCTACCTCACTCACCAGCTGGTGCTTTGATGCGTATGTGCGTGCAGTCTATTGCACCCACTACCTCAGGGTATTCCGCTATTTGCTGGAAGAGACGCATATTGCTGGCCAATACCTCACGGGCATTGGGGAAATATACATGATCACCGACATGTGCTGACATGGCATCCAGGAACTGGTGCAGTACCCTGGAGGCTGATGCCTGTGATATCCCCATCATATCACCAGTTGGTATCTGGAAGGTACCTGTTGCTAGTATTCTTATGCCAACACATACCTTGGTTTCCACTGGGATGGGTTCCCCTCTGTTAGTTCTGTGTGTGAGGCGTGGCCTGCACAGCTTGACAGTTTGCTGCAGGAGGTCTCTGTCCACTCTATAGCACTCTACTATCTCCAGCTCATGTAACCCGTGGTAGGTGACCCTGGGCCTGTACACTCTTCTCTGTCTCCTCACTGTGGGTTGTCTGGCACCATCTGCATTGTCATCACCCTCAGCAAGTTGCCCATGTCTCAATATGACAGCTATGGCAGCCCCTAACATTTCTGCTCTGAGTGAAGCTTTTTCAGTTTTCACTTCTATTAGCTTACTCCTGTCTTGCAGTGTCTCTTAAGAGAAACATCCTGCACTACTGTTTGCAGAGTTTTAAGTGCTGGGCTGGGCTACTATTCTGCCTGTGTAATTGCCTGCTTCTAATTGCTTTCACCTGCTAGCTTCAGCAGTTATCCCTGCTAGCTTCCTATTAATTCTGTTGCTTCCTTTTTCCTCTCTGTTTCTTCAGGGGGGAGCAACGTGCATACCATCAGAAACACGCTCACAGTGACTTACACACTCGCACACGTGCTTACACGGTTCAGAATCTACTTATTCAGGTTAAAACGTGCATACACCCGCGCAAACACTGTTACACGTCTGCCAACAGCCTCCAACATACTCAGCCTGCCCTACACATGCGCACACCAGTGCAAACAGTGTTAAACATCTCCCAACACGCTCCCACATGCTCAGTCTGCCTTACACGTGCGCACACTGCCCTACTCGCGCTTCATGGCGCGGCGCGTCATGCACGCCCAGCAAGAAACTTTGGTGTAAGTAACAGTGTACACCTTCCATTTCTTGACTTTCCATGATTTATCTAGTGGCACACCTCTTTCCATGATCTGTGTCTGTCATCTGTCATGTTACACTGACCTCCAATGAACTGCATTTCTTTCTACCATTCCCCCCTGTGATGTCACCTATCTCCTACTCTATTCCTCCCCTTATGTATCTCTTACACTACTCAGACTGTGCTCATTTGCTATGTGACTGTGTGATTCAGTATCCTAACCCTCATTTACATGAAATTGCCTACTAATGCTTAGTTACATGTCTTAGACTCAGCTTCCCCCCTTAGCAACCACTACACGGTGGCCATGTTGTTTTTGGTCTGCTGGTCCCTGCATTGTCATTCCATGTATTGCATGAAACCCACATTTGTGGGTTTATAACCTTCTTTTTTATGGTTTTATACAGCGCAGCCCGTTTATATTTTTAATATTTTGGCATCGGGTTATCTTGCCAATGGCCACATATTTGGCCATTGGCATGCTGCCTGAGTCATATGCACCCTTTTTTTGGAGCTGACATGGCTCCGTTGTGGAATTTGCAGAAACGTACTCAGTTGTCAACTGAGTACATTTCTGCAGCTAAAACGTCTCTTACACGGACTGGTTTCTGCTTCGTGGATCGCTAATATACCTCATTTGCATACCTTTCGGCTGCAAGTTAGGTATTTAGCATGTCCATGCCCAGTCCGTGTAAGAGACATTTTAGCTGGTCTCTTACATGGAGTTTAGGGCTGTTCCTGGATCGCGAGGCTTGCATGGAGTGTTGCACATCTCTTACACTCCATGCAAGCCTTCATGAATCCTGCCCATTATGTTGTTGTGTTTGATGAATATAGTAGCTTCTTCTAAGTCATTAAAGGTTCTCATCTCGTTGGCAAAAAGTATTTCTATCTTGGCTGGAAAGGCCAGCTGTGCTTTAATGCTGTTTTGTTTCAACAGTTTTATTACTGGCCAGACTTATTTCCTTTGTTCTAGTATTCTGGAAGAATAATCATTGTCATACCTTATCAGGCTTTGATTGATACCTTATTAGGCTTTGATTGTACTTTAAGGGTGATTTTCTCCAAACAGATTTTAATATTAGTTCCTTGTCCAGAAATGAAAGAAATTTTATAATTATGGATCTAGGCGGAGTATTTGTATGGTTAGAAGCAGGTTTCCTCAGTGCTCTATGCACCCTTTCAATTCCAAATGAAAGTCTCTATTTCAAGTCTAAAAATTCAGGAATCCAGGTTATTAAGAATTAAATAATTTCTTCTTCAATGTTTTCAGGCAGACCTAAGATCCTTATGTTGTTTCTCCTTTTCCTGTTTTCTAAGTCATCTGTTTTGTTAAGCAGTCATGTATTCTATTTAAGCAGAAATTCTTTTTGGAATTCTTTTTCTTTCAGTCTCCCTTCAATGTCATTTAGAGAAGTCTCTATATTTGTTATTTTTGTATGGTGTTGCTGTAATAGTTCCTTAAGAGTATCGGTCTGTTTTTGAGAATTTAATTTGAAGTTTTCTAAGTCATTTTTAAAGCCATCCATTTTCAAAGATAGTTTCTGCAAGGTAGATGTCATCAATTGCAGCTCTTTTTTCATAGCAGCATCTGGAACATTTTTGTATATCTCCACCGAAATTGACATTTATATAGTTTAATAGTTTATCTACAGATTTCCATTTTAAACTTGAAAATAACATTTTCCTATATTATTATACTAGTTTATGGAGCTCTCAAAATTCACTGCTCTCAGCTGGCCATCTAGGCTCCGCCTGTACTATTATTGTATTTTCTTCCTCACTGAAGAGGGGTCTGCACCTCAATGACATTTTCAGTTCTAAAACACAACAGAATGATAATACACATAACTATCACATAACTGCAAAGTAACTGTTGCCAGATAAAACAGTTAAGGCAGGCAGTCAGTAGTACCCACTGGAAAAACATAACACATATGACATATGTGAAATACTAACAACAGGCAGGATGCAAAATGAGGAGATTAGCAAGGATAACATATCCTTGTATATGGGATAGCAGTAACTCATCTGTGCCACCCCAAAAAGTACAGTCCATTCTAGTATGTGACATAACAGTAACTTCTCTTTGCTTCCCCACCCACTAATGAACAGGCACATTAATCATTTTGCTAATCAAACACATTGGAAATGCCAAACATGGATTCACAGGACCTGTCCCTAAAACATTTGTACATATGTATAACACAGCTTACTATTTTCATGTATGGTCAATCACTTGTACCTCTGAAATGGCTTGACTAATGCGGCCATGCCATCAGTACACTTCTAACTAATGCACACAGATAACAGTGTAAAAGGCTTTGCTTCGCATTATTCATTAATATATTCCAAATTATGCATTATGTAGGTAAAAATTGACAGCATACCTGCTAGAGTTCAATACTCCTCTGTCAAGATAGCTTGGAAAATATTTTGCTTTGCTGAACATGTAGCAAGTATCCCCACCATCAGTTTGGTCAGTGACACATTTGCCTTTTTAAAATTGTGTAAATTATTAATGGACTGCATCTGTCTAGGCTGTGTTTCAGAGATGGAGATTACAGCATAAGCAGCTGAATTGCATGTTAATGAACTGATCTGATGGAGCTATTCAAGAAGTTATAAAGTAACCATTTAGATTCCACTCTGGTTTTCCTGTGGACTTCGAAAGTACTGGAGTACAGACACAGAAAGTGTACGCAGACAGAATGTTAGAAGCTGCTGCTGCTTAACTCCATTTGTATGGACTACAGGCTGCAGACAATGCAGCTGCTGCTGCCAACAGCCCTTGGCAGAGACAGAGAAGAGTTTTCAGACCACATTAAACTTATCATGCTTACATAACATGGACATTGTACCTACAGGGTGGACAGGGGCAGAATACAGGAACCCTCTGACCTCTGCCAGCCTCAACTCAGAGCCACAGCCTTTACCTCTCCATGTATTGGCTGTGTACTGCTTGCATCACAGTTAGCCCTGAATTTACACTGTGTTAACTACTGCATTTATAAGGTAAGTCCCGGATATGTACTGTATTGTATAATAATATTATGACATGTCCTCATATTTCATCACTTGGTACAGTAAGCAACTACAATGTGGGAGATTTTTACAAAAATGAATGTCACGTGTGACAGCAGAGACCTATTTGACTGGTATGTGTCCATTAGCAAGTAGTAGCCTTCAGGCCTCAAAGATTCACACATTGATACCTTCCCAAAGTAATGATGATTACTGCGCACACTCAGTTTAGCAACATACAGTTGACATTGGAAATCATAACAGAGAAGTTTGAAAGTAATGAGACACATAGCACTGCAGTTTCTGGCTTCACCACCCTCACAAAGTCAAACTGCTAGGGTGCAAAACAAGGAGAGTAACAAGAGCAACATAGTCTTGTTTGGGCCATAACAGTAGCTCAGCCTGGCTCCATCCCCTTGAAAGAACATTATACCCTTGCCCGTTCTGTGACAGGAAACCACCTTTGCTCCCCATCCCCAAAACAGCAGTCTGTGCTTGTTTGTGGCATCTAACCTTCCATTAATTTGATGGCAACTGCATATCATATTGTCCCCAGTGAATATCATAACACATTTTAAGGTAAATGATATAGACTGGCTTACACACTGCATGTCTCTGAGTACTAGTTAGATAAGTGATGAATGACCAAGAAACACAAAAAGGTAGGACACAGCTCTATATTTTCAAGGAATAATCATAACAGGGTTTGTGATCCGTAAGTGCACTACATCCAAATATATTGCATAGAATATATTTTCAAAGAACAAGTCATGCCTTGATATCAGTGTCTATTCAGTTGCACTTGGCTGTGTGAAGAATTACATCATGTTTTTGCTGCAAAAGTGTTTGTAGGGCAAAGATGGACAATACCCCTCCTGTTTTGTCACAGTGCATGGTAGTGAGAGTCAGGATCCAGACAAATTTAGTCGCATCTCATGTATACTAACAGTTTCTACTGTGTATGCCATAGACTGATGTCTGGTATTTCAACTAATTCTCCATTTTTTATACTTTTTAAAATTTTTTTTTTGGGGGGGCACTGTTTCCAGGATGCACCATTTTGTACAAATGGCTTTGACTATGCACATCTTGTTTGTGTGTGCAGTGGCAGTGCACAAACCAGATGAATGGGCTGCCCACATAGCAGACAGAACCCAGACAGCCACACACATATATCAGATGCATTCAATGAATACTATAGGCCATCATGCAAACAGATTTCTCAGCAGTGTGTACTGCTGTGCAATGTATTTACATGATGATAAGTGCTACACAACACTTTAAAATGTTACAAATCCAAAAAGTGTGCACTCACAGCAAGTGCAATACTTTCAATTGGTTGGAAAACATCACTCTTCATTGGTCTTGATCAGCAATAGGCATGGCTGGTGTTCCAGGAGACCTTTTGAGATTATTTGCTGAAAGATGGGGTGTCCAGTAGTCCAAAATGTTTGTTGGATTCTAAGTCAATGAGCATGGGCCCAAGCTGTTGTAGAGGGACTACTGTGGCTCGGATTACAAGGCAGAGTAATGGAATAGTTTGGCCTGGGCTCACTGGTGAACAATGTAGAAACCACAACAAAGACCTCAAGATGAGGAAGTGGGATACCTTCGACCATTGGATTGAGGAATATAGGATTGGGGGCACCCCATACATGTGTAAGTACCACTTACAGAGACTACTTTTCAATGTTAAAAGCTGGATATAGCCAGGATTGATATATTTAATGGTATTCTGTTGTGCTCTGTTTTGTTCAGCAGTCCTCACAGA
>NC_056728.1:364182929-364202929 GCF_019279795.1 Protopterus annectens
AGCCATTTTGGCTATACTATTTTTAGTATGTTACATATGCTATCCTACACATTCTGGATAAGGACCCCCATTTATTTATAACCATGATCTTTGGAAGTCCATTATATAACTTCATTATTTACATTAATCTCTTAAAAGTCTTTATTTTGTCCACAGGGTCTTGTTTACTAAGATTCAACATCTTCAAGAAGACATTCAGACATTTCTTAACAGATACACAGACTATGTGCTACACTGTGATAAACATACACATTTCATCATGGAGAAGGTCTCCCTACATATGCCAGTGCTCATACTCAAGTTTAAAACAATGAAAAAGGCATTTCCCATTCCAATTTGTAAAGACAGAGCTGCACCACCACTATGATCCACTTGCTACATGCTAGTGACACTCTAAGTTTACTCTGTGAACATCAATTTCTTGCTGCCTCTTTGAATGTCATACCCATCAGCATTTATGTATAAAATCTTATAAAAGTTATATTTTCATTTAGCGGACTTTCAACTTTGTGATCAGCAATTACCACTGTTGTGTTAGACCTGTCTTTTAGGTAAAAAGCTGAGGGGCTCCATTCTTACTGAGTATATATATTTAAGTCTATTACTTTATCTTTAATCAACGCTGCTTCACAGTTAATGGTTTGACCCATTGATTTTTCCAGAACCACATGCTCCACTGGTTCCCTAGTCAGACATAAAATGACCCTTTGTTTATTTTCTAATGAGATTTTTTTTCAGTAATCATGCCTTAGTTGCACAGTTTACAAAATTATTGGTTGGTCCCATGCCCTCAACTCTTGGTCACAAATTCCGGGCAGAAATGTCAAGGCTCACCTACTTGTTGACATTGTGTTGGGTCAATCATCAAAGTGCACCTATTTTGTCAGGTCTCTATTAAATGGTTGAATACTCAGATGAGTGAACAACAGCAGATTGAGCCAGGAAGGTCAAAATCCCAGAACATCGACACAGACCAGATCACACATTTTCTTTTTGCAGGGGGGCAAGACCCCTTTACCCCTCCATTATGCTCCACTAATTATATCTACCATCTCCAAGATTGTGCTACAGTGAGGAAAGAAGCAATATCCTGATTCCCAGTGTGTCACAATTCTGCACTGTACAAGTCCCATTCTAGTTGATGTTCTGGGTTTATGACCTTCCGGCTAGATTGTCTATTTTTCACTCATTTGAGCATTTAATCATTTAATAGGGATTCACTTTTTCTTATCTTCTGGGATCATTCTTTAAGGCCTACCTACTTGTTCGCATGTTGCAGAGTGAACAATCAGGATCCATTCCTTCATTACAGATACAAGGCTGGTACATAGCCAGTAAGTCTGTAATAGTTTTCGTTCTAAGTTAGATGATCATCCTATTTTTCCTATTAGTGAAATGTCTCACTTGGGCACTTCATGACTTTAATCCCCCCATATACACACATGCACACAAACGCACACACTATGTAATACACAAAAGTTATATGTACATTTTCATTATTTTTAAGTGAGAAACACCAATAGAAACAGTTCCAGCCTTACTAGGAGCTGTACTACAACATGTTAAGTATTTAACCCCTCTGCACAGTATTGCAGTTTGTTACCTTGCCTACTCAGCTATACCAGCAGATATTTAGAACCCAGCACAGTTACTGACACATGATATACTCAGCAGTTACATTATATAACAAAATAAAAATACAAGCATGTTATCCACCAACCTATTACACAAGAAGTATCATCCTATTTGACCGCAAAAACATAAACTCATTGATCAGTATTGTTAACAAGTGTGTAAACAAAGCTAACAAATACATACACAAGAACTTACATATGTATACATAATAAGAAATAATGTTTTACAAGCAATATGGCTATCAAATAAGTCTAATAGATAGTGATGCACTGTTAAGTTACCACTTATTGGCTAGAACTCAACAGTCACCTGGTATGACCTTTGGAACTAGCAAAGCATCTTTTGTAGTTGCGCAATCCAATATTGAACCCATATTGTAATGTTAAATCTTGCAATCCAAGCATCAGTTCTTGAGTGGAAAATGTTAGTAGTAAACTGGGATGTAAAATGTACAATGATATTATGTCAAGCTCCTCCTCCAAGTAAATTAATGAAGCAGATAAGGTAAAAGTGTTTAATAATAAAAAACTTAGACAAAAGTAATATCTAAAGAATGCATCCATGGTGAGTTACAGATCTGCTTCCAAAATGTCACATGCACTGTTTTCTTAGTATGTTCATATATGTGATTATAATGCAGAAATTTAAATGTAAATAGTTGCTACCGATATTATTGTAATGCTAGTCAATACACTTGCATTTACTTTCTGATGTACACGACTTAATAAATGCAGAAGAGACGAGGACTGAATGCTGTATCATACCATGCCTTTTACTTAAATATAATCTTAAAAGTGACAGCCCGAACAAAATTATATGTAAAAAATGGCAATCTAGTTATATTTGCAGTACTAAAACAGGTGTAATCTCAAAGGTGATGGATTTTTTAGCCCCCTTTACAGCAGTTCAGAATGGCTCTGCATGTAATTGCACTGTCTCCCCAATCATTGTTGAGTTGTTGATAATTTTCCCCAGGTACTGAAAGAAATGTTCATTTATGCTCATAAATATAGGATGACAATGTAAAGAAAAAACTACATTTTTCTCACAGCTAGAGGGTCTAGAGTCAAAGATCCCAACCGGTCTACTTATTCTATGCTTCATTTTTATCTAAAAATTCTGTTCAGCCGTCTAATTGCAAGTACAAAATATGCAGCAATGAATACGTATCCAGGTGTATTCTGGTCTTCAGTGCCACCAGTCTTCCTGGCCTTTTACTCAAACTGGGCAATCCTGCCTTTATAGAATCACTCATTTTGACTTCCTAACTAAAGAAAATGAAAGAAAATGCACATTATAATTAAACTAGCGAGGGTCATGGTACTGACTTAAAGCCCAATTAGATACTCCCAGGGATCTTCACTGAACCCCTACATTATGCTATGTATAATAAGCTATTCTATATCCTTCCGCTGTTATGCTGGAGTATACGAATAGGCATGTACTCCTCTACTTAATCAAGGCCTCAGAGAAGGGAATTTTCAATGTATGTAAAAACACTGGAGTGAACAAGACCTATATTTGAAATGTTGAGATTTGATGGCATAGCAGATGAGGTAGATAAACAGATTCGGTGTAGTAGTGTATCTCCTAAACACAGATCATCTTTTCCTCCTCATTAATGTGTCATTATTAAAGCTAACAGAATCTGATAGCCTCATTTCAGAGATAAGTAGTTAATGTTATTGAAAGTAAAGGTATTGTGGGCAATATTTCTAGATACTAATAATAAACATTGGTGAGCATTGAAGCAGGGTTGTTACGCTGAGTACCAGCACTCTTATAAATTCATAAAGAGATGTACATAATGTGGCAACATCTTGAATGTCGCCACGGTTACCTGTAAAGGTTTTATAAAAAGTGTTCAGACTGCATATGCAAATTATCCATTCATATCCAACTTACAATCAGAGTGACATCAGAGTCAATGGCATAACCTATGCGACAATGGCCACATAGAATCCCATGCAGGTGCACTTGCCATTCCAGCATGCAGAGCTAAGCAGCATATTGGTGTCAAACAGACATATGAAGAAACAAACAAACAATAAATAAATACATAAATAAACAAACAAACTAATAAGTAACAACCCAACACCTTTGTATTGCAAGAAATCTTTAGCAGCAACAGAGTTTCTTACAGTGCAGACAAACCTGCTACTACAAGCAAACACGCCCCATCTTCAGACAGTCATGCTGGCAAACACCTGTCAGTGGAATCTTGCATAGCTCCATATCCTCTCATTACTAGATTAGAGTAATGAGCTCTGGTCAACCGTCATGCTTAAGGAATTTTTATGAATCATGATGGGGAGCACAGTGCAGTAGCAGTATATGCCTTAGCTACTTAGGAAGGTGCAGTATACAGTATCAAGCTGCCTCTCACTATGATGCTTTGTAGTGCACTCTTGCTACACACTAGTCCCCCCAGTCCAAGTACAGACGTATCTAGTACATAGTGCTACACTATGTGATTCTGTGCACAGTTCAAGACACTGGGATGTGTGTTGTAGGCTGCTGAAAGCAAATGCAGCTCACATCTATGAGTTTTGGTTGTTCCTATTGATGTAAAAGACCCAATATGCACCGTGCTTGTCAGATTCTATAAACTAAGTCTTTAACTAACAGGGCTTACTTTTAACAGCAATATTTTTGGTTAATTGTTGCTGGCACCTCCTATGAAGGGTGCCTTCTCAGAAGGATAAATATATTTTTAAATCTACATTAGATCTGCAAGACCCTATGGTGTCCTCAGTTTACTTTATATCAACCCATGCTGCTCATATCCAAAACAGTTGTTGTGTCTTTCAGCTTATCCCGGTTAGGGGTCGCCAAGCAGTACTCCACTAAAATTAATGTAGGAAATGTTTTAAAATACTAAAGACCATGAGCATTTGGGTGGTTGTTATGAAAAAAAATCTCACAAATTTGTGGAGGTTACCAGATGTCCTGCTTACCCGTGGTGGTGGTGCTGCAGTAGCGTTGTCGCCTCACAGTAAGACACTGTCCGGTTCGATTCTCAGCTAGAGCATCTTCTGCGTGGAGACATGCGTGAATGGGTGTACCTTCATTGAAGGTTGTGCATCAGGCCTGGCAAGCCGGTATGTAAAAATCAATTGCCAATCATTAGCGGACCGGAGTTCCACTGTGGCGACCCCTAACCGGGAAAAGCCGAAAGACACAAACAAACCAGATGTCCTGCTTCCAAAAAGGGACAAATAATGTGTTATTCACTTAATTATCCTTATAGGCACCACCTCAAAATTATAATTTTTTAGACTGTATATACAAAATGGAGTTAATTGAGTATCAGTCAAAGGTAATTGCTACATTTGTTTTACAAATACAGTAAAGGCTATCTGGGCCATGTGACGGTAACTGTGATTGCATGACATGAAAGAATCTCTGTAATACCAGTACACTAGAGCAGTAGGTGGTAGTGATGTGTGTAGGAGTGTAGATAACTTGGATTTGGAGTATCTGTTGTATAGGACAAGGGATATTTTTTCATTATAATATTATCATCTTTAAGTATATATTTAGCACTAACAAGCAACTGTATGTATTGTGGACCCCCAGACCCCATCTTAATTCACTTATTTATCCAAACTATTCCACATTTATTATAATGCACTGTTTGCTACTTAGAGCATGCTGAAAGGTTGTAGGAAAAAGATGAAAAATAAAACAAAATATGAGAATAGGTAGAAAAAAGTAACCTAAATGTATGTTGAAATCAAGATGTAAGGAATCAAGATCCAAGTATCCTTTGCCTAGCACACTATTTCATTCCTTCTGTAAATTCCTAGATCTGCCACTGTGAAATGATGTCAGTGAAGATAACATGCTCTAATAAAGAATGGCATAGTATAAACCTTTTTCTTGAGAAAAATAATGAGCAAAGTATTTTTTGTTTTGCTTTAAACATTGTCAATAAAAAGAAGTAGCCCGTGCTATCTTAATTCCAGATGTACGGCGTACAATATGTTTTGCTGAGGAAATTTGTTTTAGTATTCTTAGTACACAGGGGAAAAGTTACTGTAAACATTTCTATTAACAAAGCCAAGAGAGAGATATCATATATTGCTGCCATCAAGTCATTTCAAGAGCTTTATTGCTTGTTATATTAGTGTAATAAATACCTCAGGGACCAGAAACAAAAGAGGAGCAGGTGAAGCATAGCAGTGATTTTAAATTACATGTTAATTAAGATTAAGAAAAGTAATTCAACAACTGGGTACCATTCATCATAGCAATGAATGCATTATATAATTCTGGTCAACCATTATAACTTTGGAAGATGAAAGAGTTTTTACAGAAGTGCTTGCAGTTCTCAAACCTGTTTTCATACATAAAACTGATCCTAAGCAACTTTACCAGAATAGCATTGCTACTAAACTAAATGAGATAATAATTTCTCTGCATTAATTACTGTGTAGCACAAAACTTCTACCAACATTTGACAAAAGTACAAACAGTGCTTACTCTTCAGCAAACAAAATTACAAAAAAATTCTCCCCATATGGAAAATGTATGCAGCACCTTTACATATCCTGTTGCATTTCTGTTTCACATCTTTGTCTAAAATGTCATCTGTTTTTTTGTTAATTTTCATCATTTCAGCTAAAAGCTATTATAATTTGAACAATTATTCAGTGACACATTGCCACAATGAATGTTGACTTTGTAAGAACTTCATGTGGATTATTTAGTGGTATAAAATAGACTTGCTGGATCAGTTAATAAGTTAGTCTTGTGTCAGGTAGTAATGTCACATTTGAAAATTTGTACAAACACTGGAGACAAATACTGGTGTCCTGTCAGCACTTCATACCTGTTAATAAAACACATAAAACACATAAAGCTGTAATGGTCATTTCTTCAAAATCCCCCAATTTCTGCAACTCATCTCAGATACAGATGTTTAATTAGTTTCTGTTTTTATTGTAGCAATTGAAAATGCAGAAGGCATCTGCACCATCACCCTTGACCACCAAACAAAGAAAGAAAAGCACTGCAAACATATTTCATAAACAGTCATAAACATCATTGAAATTTTACTGTATATGAGAAAATGACTAGGTATTACATCAGTACTGCCACTAATAAAATATTGATCCCTAAATAAATCTAATAAAAAAGATTCCTGGAACTTTTTATCATGGCAGTTAACAAGTTGCAGTATTTCCAGGTGTCCTCCCTGCTGCCCCATGTTCATAGGATCATAGGAGGTTACTATGATAATGGCCCTGAGGCCCTTACAAGCCTAGCCAAGAGCTTATTCCTAAAAAAAAAGAAACCTCAGTCAGTACATGTCACCCCTGTCAATGATGGACACGTGAAACCCCTGAGACAAATTTGTTGTTTGCCATCCACTTATCAAGGTTGCATTTGAATAGGGTCAGTGAGGTACTCTGACCAGTATGAGAAGTCTATTCCAGAGATGGGGCAGCCTCTGGGAGACAAACCTGTCTCTCCAGCAGGTTTTGTTGATGTTGCATATTAGATTTTGGCCTTTCAAGTGGGTAGTGCACAAGGAGTTAGACTTACAGATATGGAGCATCTCTAGTAGGGTAGGGTCTGAAATTGCCTTGTAGGTGAGATGCAGATCACCTCTGCGCAATCTGTATGATACTGAGTAGAGTGATAGTGACTTGAGCTTGTCCACACAGGACAGGTGTTGGAGGCCATGGATTCTCTTTGTGAGGTATTTTTGTGGCCTTTACAGTTGTTGCAGGTGTTTAGAGAGGTACATACCAAATGAGGCATTATACTCAATTATTGACTTAATGAGAGAGGATTACAGAACAGGTAATAACCTCCTTTTTTCTGGATGTAATCCCTTTATATATGAGATGAACCAAATAAAAGGATTTTCTGACCACTGCCACTACATGATGGTCGAATGTGAGATTTTTGTCAACCTGAGTACCCAGGTCTCTCACCATAGGTTGTGTGCTTGGGGGGTTGCCATTGATGTGGTAATCAGTAGGGGCCATGTTTTTGCTGAATGGCATGATAATAGATTTTTCTGCATTTACCTTAAGGCCATGACTTTGGCACCATTCATTTGTTGCTGGGAGACCATCTTGCAGTATGTTAACATCATTTGGGTAGTCAATGACAGCACCCAACTTAGAGTCCTCCACACACTTGGTCAGCCACAGATCTTTTGTCTTGCCTGGACCTTTGAGAAGTAGATACCAAACATTATGGGTCCAGGACAGATCCCTGGGGAACACCACTAGTGACAGGTCTGCTGTCAGAGGTGGAGGTACATATTTTGACCTTGTGGGTCCTATCAGTGAGCCAGTTGGCCACCCATCTGATGAAATATGAGCTTACTCCAAGTTGTGTTAGCTTTTCAATGATGCCGGAGTGGGGGATTGTGTCAAATGCCTTGGCCAGGTCAAGGTAAGCTGTATGTACTGACTTTCCCTCATCCAGGGCCTTGATGACAGTCTCAAAGAAGTCAACCCAGTTCAACAGGCAAAATCTGCCCTTTATGTATCTGAACTGAGTGAGATCGAGTGCTTGGAGATTGTCTATATCCTTGTTTACGAGATTTATAATGATACACTCCATGGGTTTACAGATCAGATTTGGCAAGCTAATGGGGAGATAGTTTCCAGGGACAGTAGTAGCACCATCTTTGTGCAAAGGGGTGACAATGGCAGTTCTCCACTATGCTGGAATGAAGCCTATACTTAGCCTGTGGTTGAATATGGTGCTCAATGCAAAGCTAGTTCTTGCTGGAGATGGTGCAAAATACAGCTTGGGATGCCATCAGGTCCCTGGAAGCTGTGTTACATGTGTGATATTTCTGTAGTTATTATGTTCTAACTTTATTTCTGCTTCCTTTATTGTGGAGGGTTCACAAAGCAAGCACACCATTAATTATTATTTATTTGTGTGTATCTGTGCAGAAGAATGACACTTGGGAAAGATACTGGAAACCACACAAACCCAGACAACTTCCCCAAATAAGCTATCATAGATGTTGGCAGCCACAGTGGAGATAAATAGCTAGGGCATAGCTCCTTTTGACTGGTCAAATAATATAGTAGGTGGCTTCTCTGGTTAACACCTGGGGACAATGTTTTTTGTACCTGTTTAGACATCTTTCTTATGTTACAAAAATTTGTTTTTGGGGCAATGTAGAACCATGATCTCTTTTGATTATAATTAAATATTTGGGCCTAAGTGTCAGTCTGTTTCTAAACCATTTTTAATGGAATCTGAGGTGCCATCAAGTGTTTTTTTTCTGGTTAATTATGTTCTCAGTTTTAGAAGAAGAGCTGTAAATGTGTCTTTACTGAAAGCCTATTTCATTTAATGGTTGACACAATGATATATTGCAATTTGGCATTTATATCCATTAACCGTGTTATCCATTAACAGTGTTTTTTCTGGGACTTAGTACTTGAGTTGATGCAGGTTTTATCAAAAGTCTGCTTTATTAATTGGATTTATGAGGAATTTAAAGTCTCCCTGAGTGGGGTGGCTGTGGGTACATTTGAGATATGTACTTCAGGAAGAGAATGGTATGGCTATTCCAGCTTTGGGCCTTGTAGGTACATTTTCTGCATAAGTAAGAGATGTTTGACATGGAAGACTTCATTCAAATATATTGTTATTATAAAGATCTGCTCAGTCGCATTCACAGCATTAAAAACATGATAATGAGAAGCTAAAATGTGGCCGGCTTTACAACGTCATTTACAAAAGGAGAATTCCTCAAACTTAAAGATTTGAGTTTAATCTCTTAGATTCATTTACTACTGAAAGTACGAATCTGCATTGGTTGACCAATCACAATGCTGACTCTAAGTGCCGAATCCGTACTATTGAAAGAGCAGTCAGTACAAACTTCAATACATTGATACCCTTAGTTTGATGTATGCAACAGAACAAGAGGTGACGTCACTCACCCATGCTACACACTTAATGTACTGTTGCACTCTACAGTCAACAGTACATTTCTGTCACTATTCTGCAGGGGGGCTGTGCCCCCATACCCCCTGCAAATTTTATATACCAACTCCAAGATCACACTACAGTGACAAAATGGGTTAATTTCCTTTTCCTCACTGAACCGCAATCTCCACTCAGAATGCTGATCCGAGATAATCGAACTACACAACCCATTCACTGTAGCGTAGTCAATGTCTTCTCGTTCAGCATTCTACCCATTGGAAAACTGCCTTTTGACAATGCCACACTCAACTGACTGCCATTCGGACACATGATAGAAAACCATTAGATCTGTTAGTTGCCAAAAGGTTTATGACACATGCAGATGGATGATTGCCTTGAAACACAGAGGGACACAAAGACAAATTAAAGAGATGCTGTCCTATACTGAATGGACACCAGTGAACTATAAATTTGGTTTGGCAAGCAGGTGTATTTGTACATATATGCCTGCTTGGTGCAGTGTATTAAGCCAAGGTGGGGGTTAAATGGAGTGGTGTAGGTTGTAAGGGTAAAGGGTGTGGATGAGGAATCTGAGACAGGTAAGGATAGGAAAGGAAGTTGTGGGTAGAAGGGAGAGGTGGTGTGTATATAAGGTTTCCTTGGAAGATGCTGAGGTCTCTTTGGTGTGAGCGTTTCTATACATCATTCAGTCATGCCCTAGTGACCATACTGTGAAGTTTTCTTGGTTAGTTTTCTTTCTCAAGTGGTTAGATTTAAACAGGCAAGGGTGAGTTAGTATTCTGTAGCAGTTAATGATTAGTTTTGTTGTTTATTCATTAAGACAGTGTGTGGTTCTTTTCTATGGTGCAGACATGTGTGGTTGTATTGGCTGTATTAGCTGCTTAGTGAAAGAAGCTTAGGAAGGAATATTTTTGGGGTAAGTTTGTTATTTCACTCTCAGTTTGGGTTCTGGTAGAGGTCATAAATGTAGCAATTCAGTGGGTGGGAGATAAGTTGCTTATTTTGTTATGGAACTATGGGGAAATAATGTGGTGGTCATGTTTTGATGTGGCCAGCTGGCATGCAGTTGCCATGGCAACACAATGTGCTTGTGCATTGGTAGGGTGGCCATGGTGAGGTCAGAGCATGATGCCATCTAATGTGTCATGTGTACATGGGATGGAGTACAGCATGGCTGCTCATTAGCCTACATTGAGTTAGTTAATGATGCACCGTACCTCTCAATTGGATAGATTTCTACAGAATGTTCAGAATCTGGCTTATATATTTGGCCTTTTCCTTATAAAAGTGTGGGCTGTTTTGGTGAACCAATCCAGACCGAAGTAAGCAAGTGCATACAGACTGCTGAGCTAATACCCTTTGTCTTTATACACTTCAATTCAGGTTAATGTTAAACATGTGTTACGTATAAAGCAATATTCAGAAATCATCTCATTGTGTGGTCATTTTTTTCCATCTTTCTACCTTGTGCAGATTCCTTGTGCTAGGAGGTTGTGAAGTATGAGTCACAGGCATTCAGACAAGATAACCACTATTGTTTTGGAATGGAATCTGGACCTACTACTGCTTTGCTTGTGTCTGTGGCAGAATTTCACTGGATAGATAGAGTGTTTAAGATGAAGCACTGATGGCAGTTTCGAAGATTATTTTGGGTGGTTAGTCAACGGTCGAGGAAGGGAGTGTTATGTGGCAATACTTTATGTTGCATTCAAAGTACAGTCTTTAGATCGTGGGGTGTTGTCTGGGGAGCCAAGGTACTGAGACAGAAGACTATGAATGACTTGTAAGAATATTGTGTCATGCATTTGGTTGCCTATATAGGGAATGAATTAGTGAGGTTGTGTCATGGCAAGCATACATATATATATATATATATATATATATATATATATATATATATATATATATATATATATATGCATAATTATATATATAAATATAAGTGTGTGTGTGTGTGTGTGTGTGTGTGTGTGTGTGGGTGTGTGTGTGTGTGTGTGTGTGTGTATGTGTGTGCAGGTTAGTCAGTTTTAGTGTATAGCTCTCTCTTTCTATCTCTCTCTTTATATATAAATGCTTTTATATTTATGAATCTCATTTCAATGAAAGCTAACAGTATAAAACCAAAATTAGGTGGGGGGCTATGCCCTCCACACTCCCCCTAACTATTTATAGTAATTCCAGGATCACACTACAGTGGGGAAAAAGGCCATATATGTTTTATTTGCCCAACAGTACTTACATTCAGTGAAATATGATTCAGTGAAATGAGCTTTCAGCGATTTGGTGTGAGTTGTTTGAAATTCAGTGAAATGAATTTTCAGTGAATGAAAGTAGACCCATATATATATATATATATATATCTATATATATATATATATATATATCTATAGGTCTACCTGAGAACACTGACAGATCAAAATGCCGACGATGATAACACTGACACCGGAAGACCGACAAAGGAAATAACCGATAGTTCAAAATCCCAACGCTGAAAACACCAACATGTGAAACGAGCGTGACTGTTTAAGTATGCAATAGTAATGGATGTTAGTGACGGACTGTAGTGTTAGGGTGCAGGTAAGGTAAGTGTGCGATAGTGATGGACTTTAGGGCTAGGGTGCGGGTAAGGTAAGTGTGCGATAGTGACGGACCTTAGGGTTAGGGTTTGGGTTAAGGTTAGAGTATAGATAGTTGTGTATGTAATTTTAGTGTAGGTTTCTAAGGTTTTTGGTGTGCTTGTGTTGTCTGTATGTTGTGAGTCGGTGTTATGGTTTTCAGTAATGTGGACTGTTGGTATTGTGTGGTTTCGGTGTTTTGGTGTTGGCGTTTTGGCTGTCGGGTTTGTGGTGTGTCAGTGTAGTGTAGGGGATCTATATACATATATATATATATCTATATATATATATATATATATATATATATTTGTTACTGTGTGGGTATACATAGGTATTTATAGATGCATATGCATGTAGGTGTATAGCTTTATATCTGTTTATAGATACAGACATTTTATTTTTATATATATATATATATATATATATATATATATATATATATATATATATAAAGTAAGTACACTACTTTAACAGTGTATGGATTAAATGGGCATCTATTGAAGGTGAGTTAGTATTTTAGGTGGATGGGGTGGTTGGTTAGGTTACATTTGTGGTTTTGGTTTGAATTTCACCTTTTGTATGGTAGGGTTGGCAGCAAAGGTTGAGGGGTTGCTTGAGCTGGGCATTTTGGGTGATAATGTTTAATTGTGAAGTTAGCATGTGGGTTAGGCAAGAAGGTAGGGAAGTTTGACTTGTTTGTAGACTGATTTCATTTGTTTTATTTCAGGACAGGATGGTGGATCTCAATGTCTCCAGGGATCCATGTGTGAGTATTATGTCAAAGGTGGAGGCATCGTTTTATGAGACATCAGTTCCCGACACAGTGCCATTTCAGGAAGACCACCAGTCCCATTCTCCTATTAAGGGGGAGTGTTGTGAGAGTTGTTGAGTGTGTGCCCTGACAGGCAAGTTTCAAAAGAGTAAATCTCTAGTTCTACTTTAAGTTTTGGTATTTGTCCAGAAAGTTGGGGATAGTGAGATGATTCCTGCTAATTTGAAATTTCTTTTGGGAAGATTAGATGTGGCAGCTGTGCTGAGTGACAAGAAAGTGGGAGCTGGTAGAGTTTTGGGTCCATTTGCAAAGCCACTGTTTTCTACATTTCCCATATCACCCCATTGGGTAGGTGCCTAAAAAGAAGGAAGAGGAATTTTGGTTGATTCACCATTTGTCTTTTCCTGAGGATGGATCTGTTGATGAGGACCTTGAAAGGAAGGATGCTAGGGTCCAGACTGCATCATTGGATGATGCAGTTAATATTATTAGAACTTTTGAAGAATCTTGGCTGGTTAAACTCGACACTGAGGTGGCTTTTTGTTTGGTATCTAACTATGAAACTGATTGGGATGTGCTGTTGCTTGTGTGATGTTCAGGAAGTTTAGCTCAGCATTGCACTGGATTTGGCATCTGAGGTGTCTGGGGCAGAAAGCAGTACATTACTTAAATTAATTTTTGTTGTCGTTATTGGTAGGGAAGGGGAAAGGGGATGCTGCCTTAGCAATGCAAACTTTTGTCATTTTGTGAAGGGGGTTGGTGTACTTTTAGTGGATAGCAAAATTGAAGGGCCTAGTAAAAGACTGAAGTTTTGGGGTTTGGAAGTAGACGTGGAATGAAGCATGTTTTGTTCACCTGATGACAAGGTTGTTAAATTGAAGGGGATGTTGTTGGCTTTTTAGAGGAAAGATACAGTGAATGTTAAGGAGGTTTTGCAGTTATTGTGCTTGCTTAATTTTGCATGTTGTGCTGTCAAGCCAGACAGGATGGTTAATTGATTCTAAGCAAATTTGCTGAGGAGAAAATAGAGTAATGCACCATTGAGGTAAGGTAACTAACAAGGTGAAACAGGATATTTGTATTTGGTTGTCATTTCTGTAGGACTTCAATGGCATTTCATTTTGGCAAAACAAGTTGGTATCGGCTCATGAAATTGTAGTTGTACATTGATGCACTGGGGAGTACTGGTTTATTCAAAATTAAAGAGTGTGCAGTGCAGTGGCTGGCAGAGTGGTCTGCTGATTGGAAGTGGTACTTGGCATTTTTAGCATCAATACCAGTTTGGTCTGTGATGGTCATTTGGCTGAAGAATGTAAGGGATAGGAAACTGGTTTTCCATTCTGATAATGCCACAATTTTATTTATTTATTTTATTTTATTTTATTTTACATTTGTTGACCGGGATAGTCCGACTGGATACATGTCCATTTTCAGCGGAGTCCCGGGGAGAAAAGCTCCAACAGGGTTAAACATTGATATAGTGTTACAAAAGACATAAAGACAAATTACATTGTATTAAGAGAGAGAATATATTACATAAAGACAAATTACATTGTAGTAAGAGAGAGAGAAGATATTACAATAGAAGGTTGTCTTGTCCAGGAAGTCAGATTGATTTAATTTGGTTCACCTGGTTTTGGGTAGACTTGTGTTATTGAGTTTAAGCATCAATCTCTCATGTTTAGGTCAGTGTGTGCCAGATAAATTCAACACAGAGGCTGACAGGCTCTCTCATTTTCAGTTCAACAGGTTTTGTGAGATGTTCCCAGAGGTAGAGGCAGTAACTGTGCAAGTCCTAGAGAAGGTTTACAACATTGTCAGGTTGTAGCAAGCTAGTTAGTCACTCAGTTTTAGTTCAGGGCTACAAGAAGGTCTTACGCTCAGTAGTTTCAGCATTTGTGGGATTTAGGCAGCAGTTACCTTTTGATAAAAAGTGTTGGTCAGCAAGCCTGGTGTATATGTACTTAGTTTATAGGTAGGAGTTGGGGAAGACAGTGCGGATGGTCATAATACACATAGCACCTCTCTGTGCAATGACAAAGTTCTTCGGTTTAATTGATTTTACCAAACACTAGGGAGAGATAAGGATACTGAAAGGTTGAGCAAAGGTAAAAGAAATTAGTTTTAGAGTTTGTCATTTGGTAGGTGTTTATTAAGGATTTTACTGGCTGGTTTGCAAGTTGTGGTTTCAGATGTTTGTGATTGTGTGTTGTGGCCAGTTTTGTCCATTTTTATGCACCTTGGTGCTTTTCTCTGTTAGGGAATCATTAGGTAATCTTTATTGGAATGATGCTTGTATGAGAAATCAAACAGTATTCAAGTGCATGAATAGATTAAAAGGGGATTGGAAGGATTGGGGTCAGCAGGTAGTGTTAAGGCCAGTGTAATGAGCTTCCATTAGATCTGTTTCTTCTAAATGTAGGGCATGTTCTTTATTCTCCATTTCCTGCAGGCATTCTAAAGAAAGTTCCAGAACATCTTCTTGTGACATATTATGTTCACTGGCATTCGGCATCATCCATTGCTCTTTTATATGGGAACTCACTGGCCTACCATTCCACAACATTGACTTAGTCAGAGTTGCCACAATTTCTTACTCCTTCCCTTGCTGTACAACTACAATTGAATTTTTGCACTTGCTTCCTAATGAATGCCTCGGAGTATCTTCATATGGCAACTGCTGAGATGCTTCCCATTCCACTTGTTTATCCTTAATTTCTGCACTTATTATTCTATCATGCTGTAACCTTACCATAGTTGGATTTTCTATACTAAATCTTTCGCTTTGCAGGTAAGCCATAGCTTCAGTTTCTATTTCTTTAACTTGTGATTTACTAATATTCAGTTCTACATTCCCCTTTGTGATTTTTTTTTGTGAAATTTTCCACATCTGGGTGTCTTTGCCTGCATTTCTTTTCAAATAACTTTGGAGCTTCTGTTTTTTTTTTTTTTTTGCATTGGTAAATTTGGCATTTGTCCTTAATATTGCACCATATCAGATCTCTCTTTCCCATGTCCATGTTTCTTTTTTAAACTTTTCAAAAATCTCTAGATTTTGTTCTTCATATTTTCACACTTTGTTAGTTGCTTCTTTTTCCAAACATCTCAAGGTTTCTTGGTCTGTTCTAATGCTTTTTCATAAATATGTTGTATTAATGAAAACAAATTTGCATTTGAAGCTTTTGACAGTTTTTTTTGAGCAAATACTTTCTTTCCTCTAATTTCTCTCTTAATCTTTTTGAATATTTTCTATCTAGAAATTCTGAGCTTCTTCCATAATAAAAACAATATAGAATGTCTTCCTTATCCTCCGTAGCCCACTCTTGTCATCTTTATGGCTCTGTTTTGACCTGTCAGTTTTTGTGATTTTTATGGACTACTACTTCCTTTTACAGCAGGGGGCATATCCTCCCCCTGGGCCTGGCCTAGCCCCATTGTAGGAATGTTTCTGTGTCTTGAGGATTCTACACTGTTATTTATTCCAGTCCTGGTACCAGTGTGCCTACCTGGAATGGGTACTTTTTTTTATTCTGGGACTGTGCACCCAGCTATCTTTTTTATTATTTAACCTACTTCTGTCCATGATATATGCTATATAAACTGCAGTCTATATATCAGTGTCATCTTGTAAAAACTGGGCCCCACCTCATGAAAGTACTGATGAAGACTTCAGAATGAATTCAGTTCCAGCAATACTACTCTCCTATGCCTGCTGATTTCACCATCTCACATTTGGACCTTGATGTGAAGTTTATAGTTTATAGTGTCGAGTGAGATCATGTGCCCTGACTATTCATAGGTTCATAGGTTCATACTAGGCTATCTGCCCGAGGGCATTTACAAGCCTAGCCCATAGTTTTGTGGCTTACGCCACCCCTTTAGTATGGGGAACTATACCCATTATTTTGCTGTGCCTCTGTCGAGCAGTGACACTGAGGTAATCCCTGGGGTATATCTGCGATCTCCCATCCATTGGTCAAGATTTCTCTTGAACAAGGCCAGCGAGGTGCTCTGCCTCACATATACCGGGATTTTATTCCACAGCATAGGGAGTCTTTGGGTGATGAATCTATCCCTCCAGCACGTCCTATTAATAGCCGTGTCGAGGTTTAAGTCTCCCGCCCTTGTGGCTCTAACGGATCTAGATTTTTTGAGGTGAAGCATATTCATCAAATCTGGGTTTGACATGGCCTTGTATGTTAGGCAAAGGTCACCTCTGAGCAAGCGGTAAGGGACTGAATAGAGCTGGAGTTCTTTCAGTCGGGCAGCATAGGACAGATGTTTGAGACCCTTTATCCTTTTGGTGAGGAACTTTTGTGGCCTCCAGCTGCTGCAAGTGTCGGGTCAGATACATTCGAATGGGGCATTGTACTCAATCATTGGTCTGATGAGTGATGAGTATAGGGAGACTATGACCTCCCTTGATCTAGATGAGAATCCCTTCATGATAAGGTGGGCAATGTAGAAGGTCTTCCTAACTACTTTAGCTACATGGGTGTCGAATGACAGACTACTATCAACCTGGGTCCCCAGGTCCCTGATAACTTCTTCTGTGCTCAGTGGATTGCCACCTATTTGGTAGCTAGGGGTAACCTTGTTTTTCCGAAGGGTATGACTATGCATTTTTGGCATTTAACTTTAGGCCATGGCTCTGGCACCAGTTATCCGTTTCTGTGAGACCCTTCTGAAGGATATCTGTGTCAGATGTGTTTTCTACTATGGCGCCCAGTTTGCAGTCATCTGCAAACTTTGTCAGCCATAACCCTCCTGTGTTTGCTTGTACTGGAAAAGTAGATGCCAAACAAGAGTGGGCCCAGGACTGAGCCCTGTGGTACACCACTTGTGACAGGCTTTGAGTCTGACATGGCGCCAGCAACTCTGACCCTGTGGGTTCTGTCACTCAGCCAGTTTGCAACCCATCTTGTGATGTATGGGTTAACATTTAAGCTGATGAGTTTTTCAATGATACCCGAGTGGGGTATTGTATCGAAGGCCTTCGCCAGATCGAGGTAGGCTGTATGGACTGCCTCTCCCTCATCAATGGCTTTGGTGACTGTTTCAAAAGTCAACCAAGTTTAGAAGGCATGATCTGCCTTTGACAAAGCCAAACTGGGATGGATCCAAAGTCTGCAAATTCCCTATGTCTTTATTTATGAGGTCCATTATGATCCTCTCCATGGCTTTGCAGATAAGGCTTGTCAAGCTAATGGGCCGGTAATTTCCAGGGTCGGTGGAGGCACCGCCTTTGTGAAGTGGGACCAAAGTTGCAGTGCGCCACTCCCTGGGTATGTATCCAGAGGTAAGACTATGATTAAACAGCTGTCCTAGCTGTGGGTTTAATTCCTCGTTGAGTTCGTGGAGCACACAGCCGGGGACACCATCAGGTTCCATGGATGCTGTGTTTTTTGCTTTGGAGAGAGCAGTTCTCACTTGGGCGTTGGAGATGTTTGGGGGGCTGCAATCACTTGGTATAGATATCTCTCCTTTGGGGAGGGGAGATGTTTGCACTGAACCTGTCAGCCAGTATGTTGGCAATGTCTGTAGGATCAGTAATCTTCACATCATTTTGAACTAGTTCTGAGCATATCTGGGAGTTTCCTCCCAGGTTTCTAACATAGCTAAAGAAGGCCTTATGATTGTCTTTTGAGTCTTTAGCTATTTTTCTCTCAAAATTTGCTTTGGATGATTTTATGAGAGCTCTTAGTTTTTTACTTATAGTGATCAAGGGTGTCTTACCTTTTAAGGATTTTGCTCTATCTTGTAGTAGCTTCCTCCTTTTGTTGTAGAGTTTGTTTATGGCTGGGGTCCACCAGACTGGACGCTTGCCTTTGGTACAAAGAGTCTTTGTTTTGCTTGGGATTGCCTTATCCATGCAGTCCTGCAGGTGCTGGTAGAAGGCATTTGTAAGTGATTCAGCGGCTTGAGTACTGTTTTCCGCCGGCTCGGGGGCCTTAAAGGAGACCACACTAGTCTTTAGAAGTGTGAAGTCGGCTTTCGAGAAGTAGAATAAAACATCACATACAATATAAGGAGACACTGCCATCATGGATACAAAATTTAACAATGATGCCAGTATAACCCTTTAAATCTGAATAGTCCCCTGTTATTATAGACCAACTGTCCTGTTAAAACTCTTTACAAGATATTTATGAACATCTGGGTATATAGGCTTCAGGAGATTGAAAACTGCCTGACAGACAAATATCAGTGTTTTTTTGTCTGAGGTGAACATACTTCTAATAATATCAGGATAACAAATCACTGTGTTAAATATGTTTATAAGCAGAACATTCCGTATATCATCTCTAATTTGAATCCTAAAATGGTTTTAGTCAGCTAATAACAACTCACCCGCATCATTAAATGTGAAGATGACTTCGCCAAAACCACAATTTAATGAACAATCAAATCACTGATTAGAAACTCTGGGAAAGTAACCTTGTGTCCAGCAACACAAAAAAATCAAACCAAAGCAAATTAAACCCACCCATATGAGGTGCTTCACCCTCACAACCCCCTATGTGCACCCTCCACACACTCCCTAACTAAATATACCAACTCTGAGATCGCACTGCAGTGGGGAAAGGGGCAAAGTTCACCATGGTGGCCAAGTGGTTCCTTAACTACAGTAACTTTCTGGTAATCTAAGTGTTCATTAAATTGTGGTTTCTGTGAAGTCATCTTAATCTGTAAAGATTTGGGTAAGTGGATTTTGTGTGTATGTTTACATACAGTGGGGCAGACAGAAAAAGGTTTCCTGGTCTTGACTGGGGTTCCTTCTATGTGGAGTCTGCATGTCCTCACAGTAGTTGTGTAGGTTTCCTCTGGTTGTGGATGGATATAAATATATATATATATATATATATATATATATATATATATATATATATAGATATATATATATATATATCTATATATATATATATATATATATACACACACACACACACACACACACACACACACACACACACACATTTATGTATATTTTATTTTATATATCAGCCATTAATGATAAGGCACCAAACAGGCATGTTATC
>NC_056728.1:364207929-364222929 GCF_019279795.1 Protopterus annectens
TCAATGGCATGCATAACACAGTAATACCATGGAATAGTGGTTGCTAAGGGGAAAGGCTGAGTGTCAGTTTTGTAACCATGCATTAGCAGTCAGATTTTGCAAATGAGGGGATTGATCCTGAATCACAGATTTCCCCTCACTGTTAGCTTGCACCCAACAGTGTAGGTGTAGCAACACCATGGTATATGCATAAGAGGTAGATGACCTCAAAAGGGGGAGTGTCATGCATGCTGTAAGCTTATTGGAGCTCTGTGGCCCATGTTTGCCCTTAGCTAAGCACAGCTAAGGAAGGGGGGGTGTGTCTGAGGCTGCCTAGCAGTGTTTACATTGCCTAAATGGGTGTGCACACCGTGCACCAGGTTTTAAACAAACAAAAAAACAAAAAAAAAAAACAGGAAATAGCAGCTCTGTTCACATCTGAGCATTGGGTATGCACGGTGTGCCTCGGGGCTTAAACAGGAAGGCGATGGGAAGGGAAAACAGCAGTAGGAAGGCAATCAATGAGAACTAGCATAGCTGGCAGGTGAATATATCAGAATTAGCCGATTACAAAGGAAGCAGCCCAGCACACTACTATAAACTGTGCAAACACCTTTTACTCTGTTTTTTCCCACAAACTCTACACCACCGGTGTACACAGATGGGGACCCAATTCAGCAGTCATCCATACTCATTGTTCAGATGTCAATATCTGTCACCATCTGAAAGATAGACATGCCATGAATGTGGGCCCTGACATACACACAGTACACAGGTGGAAGTACCCTAGACAGAGTACATAAAATGTAACTGTCAACTGCACACACCTTTGGAATTGTACATACAGGTTAGCAGCACATTGGTTGTCTGTGTAGGTATGGAATACTGATGTAATCTGGCCAGTCACTGGCAGACCACAAAAGGCACAGTTATGAAGTAATGAGAGACTGCCTATGTCCCCCCACAAGGCAGCATAAGGGGACTGTCCCAGGTATATCTGAGTCAGCTGCAAGAAGCGTCCATATCACACATGCACTCAGCTCACCCCACCATCAGCCACAGGTTTATCACAGGTCATATCCCTGCTGTTGGGAATGAGTACAGTATGACCCCCACTTCTGTACAGGAATACCCACAGAATTCAGCATGCTAAAGAGGTGTCCCATGCAGGTGTGTCCCTAGCTGTAAGCAGCACCCTGCCAGCATCCAAAACAATGGATTAATATGGACAGGTACTATTGCCATTAACACCTCGCACACTTAACCTGTCACCCCAGGGGAATCCAGTGGCTCGCAACCTGGGACTGTAGGAGTGACAGAATGCACTGACCTGCTACAGATGGCCTGCATCACTACCAAATGCCCTGCCGTCCTCTGTCAAAGGCTTGTACCTCACCTATACTGCCAATGTATGTTATCTCATGGGGTCCCAACTAACAACATAACACAGTCCACAGAACACAAATGCAAGGCCATGTCGACAAATCCCAGTAGCATGCCCACCATGTCCTACTGCATGAACTGTAGACCAAGACCTAAATAATGCTGGGATAAAGAAACAACTATAGGGATACTTCGCAGATATCACTCGCATAATGTTAGGAAGAGGACAGAATAACAGAGTGGGTGGGTGTAGAAGCATGGACATCATAGAGTGTGTGAAGTCTGAAACTCTGATGTGTGCCCATACTACCTCTGCCTGCAAACCCAGTAATGGGTGGCTACAAACCTGCTCATAAACCACAATGTGAAGTGTAACTGACCAGATATATGAGCCCTTACTCTGGGTAACCTGGGTGAATCTGTACAGTTGAGAGGTATGGCCACAGCAGGATATGGCAATTCTGTTATGTCAATAGATGTACAAGCAAGGGATCCTCAGCCACCACAGTATCAAGGTGCTGGACCATTTACGCAGACCCATCCGCAAGTGTCTGCAGCTTCCCCTCCAGACTGGCATGAGTGTGCAAGAATATGTAGGCTGGAGACCACAGTACTGGACACAGCTTCATTCATCTTGTATTTCACAGGAAATAACTGTGAGCAAATAAGTATATCTGTTAGTAGTTGATGACATAATACATCACAGTGTAAAACAGTACATATGGCTGAATATCTCTGCTAACACTAACCATGTAACACAAGCTGCACAGACACAATAGTTACAGTAGCCCACTATCTTTCGCCCATTGTGACTCCATATTGTCAACATATCTACAGATATCCTGCAGAAACAGATTGTTAGCTGTAGGTGTAGAACACAGAATCCTGCACTGGAGTGCAACCTACCTGGAATGGATTCACACACTCAATACAGAAGGTCATACTGGGCATGCTCCTACACTTGGAGAAATGACGCCCATGTCTGACAACAAAATACAGAAGGTCATACTGGGGATGCTCCAACACTTAGAGAAATGAAGCCCATGTCTGCCAAAAATAGTGGATAATATATATCTGTCAGTTGCAGATGTCTGTGCACACACACCACATTGCACAGCATTCATGCTTTGCACACACATTCAATAGGAATACTCACACATATCCAAGGCCAACACACTATAATAGGTCAAACACACACACTTAGAGATCTGGGGAAGAGAGAGGTAGACAGTGACAATGAGATTGCCATGATAAGGCCTGTCCCATCCACCACACATCCCATTGGCCAATATCACATGATGTGTCAATGTCAATCACTGTAGACATTTGCTTTGGTAGCCCTCAGCCCTATAGTCTCTGTGATAACTGTGTAACATGATAGTACAAATCAGTGTTAATTTAGCATTTGAATAACCCATCCTGTCAAATGTAAAGATGTGTGTGACTGAGTGTTGTGTGTGTGTTTCCAGAGGAATGGTTTCTGACCCATTCACACACACTGCACTTCCCATAGCCCATGTTAGCACTCATGCTGATGTCAGTCACCTTTAAGTAACCCTCTGACCAATTCTCAGTCCCATAATCTCCGTGGCACGTGCGATAACTGTGCAATGCTGTAGTGTAACATATTAGTTAGGTAGGAGTACTAATCCCAAACATAGCAACTGTGAAACTATGTGTGTGTGTGTGTGTGTGTGTGTGTGTGTGTGTGTGTGTGTGTGTGTGTAGAGTTTAATGATTCTGAAGCCATTCACAGTCACTATACATCCCATTACCCTACTTTAGCAAGACTGCTCATGTCAGTCACTTCAAAATACCCCTTTGGATAAAGGCCAGTTCTATATGCTTCGTGGCTGGTGCGATAACTGCATGATGCTATAATGTGACATACTAGTTCGGTAGGAGTTCTAATCCCAGACATCGCAACTCTAAAACTCTATGTGTGTGTGTAGAGGTTAATGATTTTAAGGCCATTCACAGTCAATACACCTCCCATTGCCCTACTTTAGCAAGCCTGCTGATGTCAGTCACCTTGAAATACCCCTGTGGAGAAGATCTATTCCTATAAGTTCTATGGTGCATGCCATAAATGCAGAATGATATAGCAGCAGTAACTGGACAGGGTTGGGTTTGAATATCATCTGTGGCAAGTGTTTGTGTGTGTACATATGTATGTGTGTACCTCAAAGTGTTGGTCCCATTTACACCCAGTACACATCTCAGAGCCTGACTTTAGCAGTCCTGCAGATATAATCCACCTTAGAAGTACCTTTTGCCTACCCCAAACTATGTCAGGTCAGTGGTGCATGTGGTAAATGCATAACATAATGGTCGGTAAAGGTTGGTAGATAGAGGTTTGAACCTCACCCTTGTCAAATGTAATTGTGTATTTAGAGTAAAATTATCTTTGGGATCTCTCACCCACTACATCACCCAATGCCGGTATTTACAAGGGCTGGTGATGTTCCTCACCTTAGAAGTACCTTGGGACAACATCCATCCTATAAGCTCATTGGCATGGGCGATAACTGTGGTACACTGTAATAGTAATGCATAGCTACGTAGGGGGTTGAATCTCAGTACTGGCAAGAGTGTGTGTATCTGTCATCATTATCCTGTGTGGAGGTTGCTGTGATTGTGTAATAACAGGATGCATTGTGGTGTGGGGTTTGCTAAATTATTATATTGAGGACCTAGTATATGTCACAATGTCCACCTTACAAGGACAGCAGATGTCAAACACCAGACGGACTGGTGTAGACAATCCATAGCCCATGTGACATTATGGATTGGTGACCAATATAGGCGCCCCTTGTACTACTCAGAGAAAAGTCTCCACCCATGTCTCATACACAAACACACTTAGCTAGGCAACAATCACTATATTGGTAGATCCCTGCATATTGCCTCACAGATAGTAAACATGGTGTGATTGCAGTGGACTACATGCCTGTTGACCATAACAGTGCCACTGACATCAGAAAGTACTGCGATGTGTTACATCTCCTGACTGTGTGTTATCCAGCAAGTAAAAGGACAAGGCACCCTGTTCCATCCCTACAGTAGGCAAATAAATGTTTACAGTAGTTCTTTTGCTATGTTCCCCACTGGACACCTGCAACAGCTGTAGACTCTGCAAATGTAACCCACAAAGGGAATACCATGCCTTATACACATGCCCTGTATGGACAGATGCCACTAACTCCACTGAATACCTGTATCATGCTGTTAATGTAGGTGCAAGCACGACCTCAGTTCCATAGGCAGGTCACCCCAAATGAGGTCAAGAATGCTACATCAGAAGATAACAATCTGTAAACACAACATGCCCCAGAGACCTCAAGTACACTTCCACACATTAATGAACATGTGTGTGGGACATGTGTACAACCCAGACACTGTCCATGTTATAGAATATACATCACATACATGGAAAGCAGTGCACATCACTGGCCACCCACAATAGTAAACCCAGATGAGTGGATGGTGAATATAATACCAACCTGTGGGGACCACTCCAGAGACTACACCCCTGAGCCACACTCGAGACCATTGTCATGTGGCCTGATGCTAAGGTTTTCCCTTTGCCTATCCTTGTACAGCCTTCAGGCCCATTCACCTACTGCATACCTGTGAAGCAATGAACCTATGCATCTCAGTACTGGCAAATATGTGTGTGTGTGTGTGTGTGTGTGTGTGTGTGTGTGTGTGTGTGTGTGTGTGTGTGTGTGTGTGTATGCAGAGATTAATGATTTTGAAGCCATTCACAATTACTACACCTCCCATTGCCCTGCTTTAAATACTTGAAATAACCCTTTGACCATGTATCAGCCATATAAGCTCTGTGGCGCTTGTTATAACTGTGTAATAATGTTGTGTAGCAAACTAGTTAGGTAGGAGTTCTAATCCTGATCCTGCCAACTATGATAATGTGTGCATTTCCTTAAGAGAGTATGTATGTATATTCATTGATATCTGCTTTTGTGGACATTCACACATACTACACTTCCCTTATCCCTCCTTTAGTACTATTGCTGATGTCACTCACCTTCAAAGAAACCTTTGAATAACTCTCCAACATGTAAGCTCCATGGCATGTGCAGTAACTGCATAAGACTGTAATAACAATACAGAGCCAGATAGGGGTTTTAAACTCAGTATTGGTAAGCTAGTGTGTGTGTCATCAGTATTCTGTTGGGGTGATTGCGTAATGACAGGATCCATTGCAGTGTGGGTTTTGCTACATCATTATATTGAGGACCTATATATCCCATTGTCCACATTACAAGACCAGCACTTTTTAAACACTGTAGAGGATGTTATAGACGATCTTCAGCCATAAATGTGTACAGCCATGTGCAATTACCATGTGACAGTATGGGTTAGTAAATGACAGAGGCAACTCTTATAATACCGAGATACCAGTCTCCACTAAATGATCATATACAGACATGCTTGGCTCTTACTCTTTTACCCCCTTCCTTGCTTACTTTGTCTCTGTCTTTCAATCTCTCTCTCTTCCTCTGGTGGATGTGAAAAAGTACATCAGTTTTGCATAGCCAGTAGCTTGAGTTTTGAAAGAAATGCTCATCATCAGCTGAAGGCCTCTGCATGAATTGCAGTCCCCCGATTGCTAATTGCATGTGGAACAGCAGTGGAATCATTCCTATAACCAATTGCATGGAAACACACTCCTATAATTAAGCACTTCATGTGGGTGCTGGCTATTTTGCTTCACTGTGAGCAGGACTTCATGTGGATGTTTGAGAAACAGTATCACAGAGGATAGTTGGGAAATACCTCTTACAACATACACTGTGGAGGCAGGCCAACAAACAGGAGAGGGATGTTCCAGATATGGGGACAGAATGTAAGTATTGCTGTTCTACATTTGAAGTAATGTTGGTTTAACAGAGTTTGTGTGGGTATGGCTGTTCTACATGATTTGAAGTCTGGCATGACAGTGTTATGTGGTTGAGGAAACTCTCACCTCTAGGGCTATCTGCAGACTGTCCAGCGTTTGGAGTCTTACATGTGTTGTGTTACTCACACATTTCCTATCTTTAGAAATGCAGTAGCATACTCTGATGATTGCAGTCAATACATGGTGACATCCATGTGAGTTACTGACTTCATATCCCTCAGAAGAGATATGTCATAACAAACCCTGTTACACCAGGAAATTTCTCAGTCTATCAGAGCAATATTTCAATATTGGCCCTGTGTTTGTGCCTCTGTCCCCCAAGTCTGTCACCCTTTTGTCCATATGTCATGCAGTAAGAGGTGCATATGTACAGTGCATCATTATTTACTGACAGCATACCTGATAACAAACCAGTGAGATATCAGACTGCTAGACATGTTATGTAAGGTAGGCCTTATATTTGAGGACAAAACCTGGACATTCTGTTGTAGTGTGTACAGTAGTGAGGTATGTGTACTTATGGTGATTGTTGACAGAGTGTGTATTCTGAATATGTTACTTGGCCTGTGTACAGACTGTGGTAGATGTCATTGTTCTTGGTCCTGTTCTGTCTGATGTCGCATGCTGCTCCAGTTTATGGCATCCTGTCAGCGTACATGTTTGTAGGGCCAGATTAACACATGTCCCATACCACAGTCAGGCATCAGGCTACACTGTGTATTGGCCCAGTATATGTAGGGTTACTGTGTGAGTGGCACATATGAGGGTGGTTTTGTTCACACAGTCCATATACTGTTATATTACTTAGGCTTACCATAATGTGACTGTGACTGTGTTCAGATTGGTTGTGGTTATGCACTTTCACACTGGTGACTGTTACTTCATGTTGTTACATGCCTGTAGTGCCTGCTATATTTGCAAGTACATGTGTATTCGGGTCAGTGTTTTAGCAGTCTGCCTGTAGTTTGCATAATGCTTTGTGACATGCGTAGCAGCTCAGTGTATTTACCTAGTGTGATGTTATGTCCAGATATTTGTCAGATGTACTGTTGCCTGGCCATGATAACTGTTGTGTATTTCTAACAAAGCAATGGGATGTTGTAAAGATGTATGTCACTAACTAGTGTGAAGTATGTGGACTTGAGACCTCTTCTCCTCCAGTTAATATGTATTAGGACAGACAGGAGTGTGTGAATGCATCAATTGTATTAGCTTATCTATTCCAGTATTTTTGTGATATCCCCATTTACATGGCTGTAAACATCCACTTTGTCAGGCTTGGTCCACAAATCTTGCACTAAGGAGTTCTGTGTATACCTCTGGAGTGAACAGATTGTGACAGACTGTCCACATTTATTGGTCATATCTCTGCTGTATTCCACAGGATCATTACTGTAATTTGTGTGGTACTTCACTATGATCATCTTATGATGTCTGTCAGTAACTGATGGTATACATGTCAGTATCACCCACATAACGTATCTGTTAACACAACCCCTGTTACTGTAGCAAAATTCTACATTTATTCCTGTAATACTTACATGACATCCCCTTACTATTGGTGCTGAGGTATGACTCCATTACATGTTATGGGCATATGTTTTATATATGTGTGTGTGTGTGTGTATATATATATATATATATATATATATATATATATATATATATATATATATATATATATACATGTATATATATATATATATATATATATATATATATATATATATACATATACATCTTTGCACATATATACATAAATATATATATATATATACATCCTTCTTCTTTCAGCTTTTCCTGGTTAGGGGTCACCACAGTGGATCACCTGTCTGCTCATGATTGGCAGTGGAGTTTTGTGGTTTTGAGTTGCCAGCCCAGTGCTCAACCTTCCACAGAAGGCACACACATGCACGCACTCATGCTTAGGACCAATTTAGTGTATCCAATCCACCTACAGCATGTCTTTTGGATGTGGGAGGAAACCGGAGCATCCGGAGGAAACCTACGCGGCCACAGGGAGGAGGTGCAGGCTCTACACAGAAGGCACCCCAGCCAAGGATCGAATCGGAAAACCTCTTGCTGTGAGGCAGAAATGCTAACCACTGCACCACCGTGGTCACCCTATATTTATACAGATATATATATATATATATATATATATCAATATACAGATATATATGAATATATATAGAAATATATATTTGTATGTACATGTATACTTATATCTACATATATATATATATATATATATATATATATATATATATATATATTCCATATCCTTATGTGTAAACATGAGTGTTGTATATACCTTCCCAGATGTATCCCACCATATTTATCTGATATGTCTATATTTAGAAATAACAACATACTGATTCAACATTAATTTCACTAACAAGTACTACACAATTGTATAAGTCAAAGCAGTTGTTCACTACTATTCTGTATGTGTACTGACAGATATATTGGAAAAAACAACAAACATTTTCACAGCTGTGATGGCTTAGTAGTTAACTGCTGTGACTATAGTGTACAAGGTCCTGGGTTCAAGGGCTGTTTATTTTGTTGCTAGGCAGAACAAGGACTTTTGGACACAGAGTGGTTAAGGCAGTTTTGAGCAGCTTTAAGTGGGTTTGCATGGGTTTGCCCAATGGTAAGCAGTGCTAATGTCTGGTTAAACAAATAGGCTTACCAGTGCGCAAATCTGCTTAGCATTTTTATTTAAGCAATGCTTACACCTGATAAACATGGCTCAGCCCTGGTAAACAGTGATCACATTCCAGTCTGATAAACTAGCATGGTAATGACATCTTTAATAAGTGTATTTAATTCCATGTACATAACATGCTTCTATGTGCTGTCATTACAGTAGCAAGTGGTGTGAGTATACTGTATGGGACACCTGAGTATATATGGCTAGTACAATAATCTTTTCCATTTGTATGTGTTTCATACATGGGTAGTATCCCAGGTTATATGCAGTCACACTTGCATGTATTGTATCATTATGTTACTACTGTTAACAGTGCTTTCCCAAGTAAGAGTAAATTGCAGTTTGTAGTACTAGAACCATACACCACTGCATGCAAAGCTGGACTCTGAGTACTGATTATTGTGTTCTTGGTGTGTGAGCTTTGTGTTATTAAGTATTTGCTAATGGATATTGATCTGATATGTGGATATTAACTGTAGACTACTATGTGTATAGGACATGTCATTGAGGGCTGCTGTCATGTAGTAATGGCATACCTATCAGCGTCAGGTGTCTATCTGTCAAAACATCAATCCTAATGCATAACCTGTTGGCTAGCTGATTTCTGTCTGTCCTCTGTACAGATGTGCAGATGTCAGGTATCCATCTTAGCTGCTTACAGGAACTCTATGCTTGACTGTCACTGACATGTCTGCCTAGCTGTGTTATGAATGCCACAGCTAAGAAACCCCACCCTGTATGCACCACATTCCATGGATACCTCAACTCGACTACCACAGTCAACAGAACATGTTTGGGCACAGGTCTCCAACTCAGACACTGGCCATGTTATGTAATATATGTTGCATACATGTCAGTTGGAGCACCTCACTGGCCCTCTGCAAGAGACAACCAAATGATTAGATGTTGCATTTAACTGTCACTCTGAGGATCACTCACATGGCATCACTTGATAGATGGCCTGCTGACAAATGTCAGGTGGCATGATACCATTGTACCCACATCCCCTACTCTTCTCATCTCTCCATGGACAATATCCTGGTACACACCTAGGAACACCTCCAACTATGGACCACAGTACTGACAAATGTGTCAGTATGCATTGCTGAGAACAACAGTGTCTGTGTGTTTGTAAACTTGTAGTTGATAATACTCTGAGGGCCTTCTCACACACTCCACCCCCCATTGCCATAGTTAGAAATGGCTGCTGCTGTAATGCAGATTAAATGTACCTTGTTACACTCTTCACCCTATGGGCTACCTGGAGCTTGCAGTACCAGCACAACACTGTTGTACAAGTGGGTAGATAGGCATGGGTTACCCTCTGAATCCTGGCAAGTGTGTGTATGTGTGCAGGTGTGTATATTTGTAGGATACAGCATTCTGAGGCCACATTGTCCAAATACAATACACCTGGCTATACAGTATAAGGGAGAGTAATGTTGCTGACATTAGAAGAGCCATGATAAACCATCACTTTACTATCCCTGTGGCATGTGCAATAAATGCATATCCTTGTAGTAGCACTGATGAGATAGACAAGGGGTTGTATTACAGTCCTGGTCAATGTGTGGTTGTAGGTATGTCAAAGTATTATCATGGGTTTCAGTGAGTAAAATATCCAAAGTATGGTGTGGGTGGTGGGTATACTGTCTTTACACCATGTTACCCCCAGTACATATCCCAAGGTCCACTGTATGAGGACCACTGTAACCGTCAACCATACAGGTAACTGATTACACTATGCAGCCCAATGATGCATGTGGTGTGTGTAAATTATCTGCAACAGAACAGACTCACTGACAAGGTAGTTAGCACTGATAAACCCAGGTCTCTCATATGTGTCTATGACTATGTGTTTGTCAATGTGTATATGACATTATATTGTACTATGTATCATTTATTAACATCCAGTACATCCCCCATTACCATATCGTACAAAGTCTGGTTATGTCCCTCACTTAACAAGAAACCAGGGACACACCTCATCCTAACAGCTGTGTGGTGTGGGCAGTTAAGGCCAAACACATTTGTAGCAATAAGTACCTAGGTAGGGATTCTACTCTCAGTGTTGCCAAGTAAGTGTGTGTGTATCTGAAGGGATCTACGTCAGTTTGCAGAAAATACATGTCCCAGGAGGTCATCTATCCGTGAACTGACTGTCAAATGCTAACATTTCAAAGGAATCATCTTGTGGAAATTCATTCCATCAAAATTAGCAGTAGATGAGTAAATGCCCTCTTCCCCACTGTATAGCTGTACGGTGATACTGGAGTTAGTATATATAGTTGGGTGTGAATGTTGTGGACACAGCCACCCTCATTTGGGTTATTGTTGTGTATATCCCCCCACTTAATCTGCTGTAATACTGTGCAGTTTATGTTTACAGTTTATGTAGTTGTCAATCACAGTATGCGCAGCTCTACACCACCCTACACCATCCAAAGTGGAGGGCTGTACCAACCAGACCAGCACACCTTGTTTGCCAACTCCAGGATTGCACTACATTAGGGAAGGGGACATATACCCTGCCAGTACCATCGTCAATGATATTAATCTAGCAAACTGATTATTTACTGATGTGATGTTTTGCTATTTTGTCTTTGTGGAATTACATAGGCTAAAATGGGTTCACTGCAAAATTAAGTACATCCATGGATACATTATTCTCTGTGTATTGCATCAACAACAAAGCCTCTGTGTGTGTGTGTGTGTGTGTGTGTGTGTGTGTGTGTGTGTGTGTGTGTGTGTGTGTGTGTGTGTGTGTGTGTGTGTGTGTATGTGTGTGTGTGTGTTATACACAAACATGTGGTGTGTGCCACCCAGTAGACTTACCCTTGTCCACTGTAGAAGGGCTGCTGACATCAGCCACCATGAACTCACTTGTATACACCCCTCAGATCTATCAGCCATGTGGCACATGCAGTAACTGTTAGACAGACCTGTAACTTTTGTTTATCTGTACTCAGGATATGACACAGTCAAGGTGTCACCACAGTGCCATACCCCATGTAGGAAACAACAGCAGGCTAACATTCTGCTGACAAATAGACACCTACAACACAAACTGAATACATTATGGAGACCACAATCAGTCATTGTTAATAACAGCTATAATGCATCATGACTGGACAGCTACACATCCTGACGTGTAAGCATTAAACATTCCTGCTGAAAACATGTTACACAGCATTACATTGCTGCACCTTAGTACATTCACCCTGTGCATCACAACCATATTAGCCTGTCCGTGCATCGATGGTATGGATGACAGAGATGTACCACATGTATCATAACATGCACAGGGTGTGTTGTGGGTTTGCCGGAGACCTAGGCTGAGCCATTTGGTTGACATCATGTGTATGTGTTAGGGGGTTTCATTATTAATTGGGTTGTGCAGATGTGGTGTGTGTAGGTATGTATGGAGATGCCGTAGCTGTGTTGGTGATCTGTGCATGTGTGTGTGTGTGTGTGTGTGTGTGTGTGTGTGTGTGTGTGTGTGTGTGTGTGTGTGTATGCACACAGTTCTGCCATGTGGCTGCCCTATACAGGGTTTGTTGGACAGCTGCAGACCATACATGGCAGGGTGTGCAGTTCACCTTCTCCAGCCACGGACATGAGAACTGTGTCTGCCAGGGGTTCCATGGGCACTACCATGTACAATGCCAGATATGGTACACTCCCCTGATGATGACAAATATCTGCTGGATCCAGGTCGCTGTTGGAACTGGCCAGGGCCATGTGCATGTGGCCTGGTATGTTGTGGTATGGACAGCTCCCCCCACTGTAGTGCTGGTGCTGGTACTGCCACTACGGTAGCGGCTCTGACTTGTTGCACATCCACATAGACCTCCACCTGTTGGTGTTTCTGACCTATGTCCACATGGCTGTGGCCCTACTCCCACCATATGCTCTAACACAGACATTGCATTGTTGAGGATTCTCAGCATCTCACCCAACTGTCTATCCAGGACCTCTGCAAAATAACAGTGGCCACCTGCAAGATCATAGATGTTGTCAATAACAGCAGAATGATTAGCCCTCTGGAACCTTAGACTATATCTGGTATAATTTTCCATACATGCCTGTGCCTCCATGATGGTCCGAAACATGCATCTGGTGACACCTGCTGTGGCACTTCTGCCAGGGGTATGATGGCCAGCAACCCTCCTATGAGCACCCCTGTATAATTGCCTGTGTGGTACCTCACCGGTCATCTGGCTATGGCTGCTGTGTACAGACACACTTGCCATAGTCACCACATTGTCCTGTCCAATCCCAACACCCACCAACTGTCCCTCATCTATGACCACTGGTGATGGGGTATGTATAGGCAATGTGACTGTGTGTGGGGGGATGGGGTGGATAACAGTGGGATATCAACCGATGGCACAGCTTCAGCCCCTGACAACCCCACCTGTGCTTCACCATACATATCATTATTGTCAGAGTCTGTATGGACACTAACATAGTTTGCCTGCAGGAAGGACACTGTCCCACCTCACCACGTGTGAGGGGAAAACAAATAACATTCTTTAAAACCTGTATGCCATTGCTTAACTCTACACACACACACACACACACACACACACACACACACACACACACACACACACACACACACACACACACACACACACACACACACACACACACACACACACACACACACACACACACAAACACACACACACACACACACACACACTTAAAGGTGAGGTGGCACAAATATATTACATATACCTCTCATTACCCATCTGTCAACATGCATGACATATGGCACTCAACAGCATGCACTGCAGCTATACTCAATCACTATTACCAACATTATACATGTCTGTGATGCATGAGTTGTGTTAATAGATAATGCCCCATACCTCACGAGTGTACTCACCATTGTTGAATGTGTGGCAGTTATGTTTGCTCAGTTGCTCACAGCCCCTATATGTTTGTCTAACACATACCTGGGATGATATGAGGACAGCTGTCAATAGTGAATGCCTGACGTCTGATTTACAGATCTCATCATCAGCAATGCATGTATGAACAATAAAATCCAATTACACTGACAGCCTTCAAAGCTTACTGTGGCTATAAGGTGTGTACACTCCATTATCGACATGCCACCCTCTTCCCTGATATGCCATGGGGCCACAATACTGCATATGTTAACATTACACACACCTGATATTTGATATATGACCTGTGCAATCAAATGCAGTATCAAACAAATGTGTTAGTTGTGCAGATGCTGACTGAGATGCATACAATATGTGGGTTGCATAAGTGTGCACACCTTTAACATAATGGTTTGTTGTAGCACCTGTTAAGTGAGCTACAGCAGTTACTATTCCTGGAAGGGGAATACTAGCATGGAACATCTTCACTTGCCATTATTTGGTCACTCCACCCTACAAATGTCCCCCAACTTGCCAGATTGCAAGGTCAGCTCATATGCAAAGCCCTTGGAGCCCTTGGAGATCACACAGTGCCTTCACTATTGCTGTGTAGTCAGGGTTATGTCTGGCAAAATGCATGACCTTGACTGCGTTCAGACACAGCCATTCTTAGCAAGCTTTGGATGTATGCTTCAGTTCACTGTTGTGTTTCAGGATGACACCCCTCCCCATCCTCAGCCTTTTTGCAGATGCTTGACAACTATAGGCCACACATGAGTGTCATTTCATAGTGTCCCAAATTCAGAACACCTGCTAATGAACAGCAAACCTAAAGGTGTACACTGGCACCAGCAAAGTACAGATGGGGGTGGTGGGCCTGAGGTGGAGTGAGGTGTTGCTTGTGCAGCACATGTATCTTTATTAATATTGTCTGTAGGTTTCAGCCTTGGTCTTAGTACAACATTACGCATTGCAACACATGCCTTTGGGAGACTTGATGTTATGCATATGCTACCTGTAGAGAGCCCTGGATAATGTCTCCTGTGGAACAACTCTTCCATCAATTTACCCTAACCCATAGGCCACACTTACGTAGAGTC
>NC_056728.1:364227929-364235429 GCF_019279795.1 Protopterus annectens
TCATAGGTTCATACTAGGCTATCTGCCCTGGGGCAATTATAAGCCTAGCCTGATTCTGTATGGTTTACGCCACCCCTTGATTTGAGTATACTTTGCCCTTTTTAAGGTTTAGTTTACTGTGCCTCTGTCTAATAGTGACACGGGAGTAATCCCTGGGACAAACCTACGATCCCCCATCCACCTATCGAGATTCTTCTTGAAGAAATTCAGTGAGGTGCTCTGCCTCACATGAACTGGAATTCTATTTCAGAGCAAAGGGAGCCTCTGGGTTATGAACCTGTCCCTCCAGCAAGTTCTATTTATTTCTGTGCTGAGGTTCAAGTCCCTCGAGCGTGTGGCTCTAAGGGATTTAGATTTACTGAGGTGGAGCATGTCCATTAATTCTGGATTTGACATTGCTTTGTATGTCAGGCATAGATTGCCTCGAAGTAGGCGGTATGCAACTGAGTAGAGCTGGAGTTTTTTTAACCGAGCAGCATATGGCATCTGTTTGAGACCCTTGATCCTCTTGGTGAGATACTTTTGAGGTCTTTCTAATTGCTGCAGGTGTCGGGAAAGGTACATCCCAAAAGGGGGATTGTATTCTATGATGGGCCTGATGAGGGATGAATAAAGGGGCATGATTACCTCTCTTGATTTAGATGTGAAACCCTTCGTGATGAGGTGGGCTATGTAGAAGGTCTTTCTAACCACTTTGCAATGTGGTTTTCAAAGGAGAGATTGCTATCAACTTGGGTCCCCAGGTCCCTAATAACTTTCTCTGTACTTAATGGGTTTTCACCTATGTGATAATTTGTGGGCATATTTTTTTTGCCAAAGGGTATGACTATACATTTTTTGGCATTTAGCTTTAAACCATGGTGCTGGCACCAGTTATCTGTCTCTGTGAGACCTTTTTGAAGGATGTTTGTGTCAGCTGGAGAGTCGATTATGGTGCCCAGTTTGCAGTCGTCTGCGAACTTGGTGAGCCATAGTCCTCCCACGTTTCCCTGTACCTCGCAAAAGTATATACCGAACAAGAGTGGTCTTAGGAAAGAACCCTGTGGGATGCCACTTGTGACCGGTTTCGAGTCTGACATGGCTCCAGCAACTCTCACTCTGTGGGTTCTGTCTTTGAGCCAGTTTGTGACCCATCTTGTGACATAGGGGTTTATATTTAAGCTGGATAGCTTATCTATGATGCCCGAGTGGGGTATTGTGTCAAATGCCTTTGCAAGGTCCAGATAGGCTGTGTGGACTACCTTCCCTTCATCTATGGCTTTGGTGACTGTTTTGAAGAAGTCAACCAGGTTCAAAAGGCAGGATCTGCCCTTGACAAAGCCAAACTGGGTAGGATCTAGTGTCTGTAGGTCCCCAATGTCTTTGTTTATGAGCTCCATGATGATCCTCTCCATAGCCTTGCAGACTAAGCTAGTCAGGCTTATGGGGTGATAGTTTCCAGGGTCCGTAGAGGCTCCACCTTTGTGGAGTGGGACCACTGTTGCTGTACGCCATTCTGTGGGCACATATCCTGTAGTGAGGCTGAGATTGTATAGCTGTTTTATTTGAGGGATTAGTTCCTCTTGGAGTTCATGTAGGACGCAACCTGGGACGCCATCTGGTCCCATGGAAGCAGTGTTTTTTGCTTTGGAGAGGGCAGCCTTCACCTGAGCATCAGAGATGTTTTGGAGGCAGCCCTCTGCCAGAATAGATACTTGCTCTTTTGGGGAGAAGTTTGCACTGAACCTGTCTGCCAGGATATTGGCGATGTCTGTGGGTTCAGTGTATTTTTTGTCGTTTTCAAGCAACTCAGAACAAGTCTGGGAGTTGCATCCCAGGTTCCTAACATAACTGAAAAAAGCCTTATGATTGTCTTTGGTGTCCTGTGCAATTTTTCTCTCGAAGCTGGCCTTGGAGGATTTTATGAGGGATTGTAATTTTTTGCTAGTACTGATCAGAGATGCCTTCCCTATTAGGGATTTTTGCTCTATCATGTAGTAGCTTCCTCCTTCTGTTGTACAGTTTATTTATGGCAGGGGTCCATCAGACTGGACGCCTGCCTTTGGATGATTGGGTCTTGGTTTTGTTTGGGATAGCATGATCCATGCATTCCTGGAGATGTCCGTAGAATGCGTTTATATAGGATTCTGCAGTTTGGGCCGTAGTTTCCACTGGCCCTGGGGCCTTGAAGGATTCCACTTCGGTTTTGAGAAGTGAGAAGTTCACTTTTGAGAAGTTTTTCACCGTGGTTTTCTGGGCTGGGGGTGGGGTCGGGATGTGGGCATCCAGTGAAATTAATTTATGGTCTGATCTTACCAATGAGGGATATACTTCTGGTGTGGAGCACAGAGTCCCCATGTTGGTAATGATCAGGTCAAGTATGTTGTCCTCTCTTGTGGCAGTGGTGACTAGTTGTTCCATAGCATTTGAGTGTATAATTTCCAGGAACCCTTGGGCTAAGGTGCTGGGGCTTGAGTAGTGCTCCCAGTCAATGTTAGGGTAGTTGAAGTCGCCCAATATAATGGTGTTCGGAGAGATCTTCATGTTCTCCAGTGTTTTCAGGAAAGCTGAGTGGGATTCCTGACTTTGAGAGGGTGGTCTGTAGGATGCTATAAACTGAAAAGCAGTCTTGCCCACTGTTAGCTGCACATGGATGGTCTCCGATACTTTGTGCAATGCCACTAACCTGGAGGTGTGGATATCCTTGATAAATATGGAAACTCCCCCTCCTTTTGTGGTTCGGTCTGGGTTTTGGGGCCGAAAAGCATGATATGAGGTATAGCCTGGTAGTGCTGGGGTGCTCTCTGGAGCCTTGAACCAGGTTTCTGTCATTGCACAGATATCAATGTTCTCCATACTTAGGAGAGCTTCGAGTGCATGCATCTTGAGGTTAAGACTTCTGGCGTTAAGCAGCATTACCCTTAGTTTCTTGTTCCTTGTGCTGTCTATGGGGGTGGGTTTGACTTTTGAGCCTTGCCTAAAAAAGGCACTATGGGGGTGGCAAGAGCCTTTGCCAATATCTGAAAGCCCAGTGGTGACAGGTGTAAGCCGTCCCTAGTGAAGCAACGTGGCTTGGTGAGCATGTCATCCCAGGCTGACAGACACTGGATCCCCTTTGAATGACACCAAAATTTTAGCCAATTGTTAAAATCGATCATTTTGTCTTTGTACTGTGGCATCATTCTAGGTGAGGGTAAGATGCTGCTCAAGGTCAGGGTCATACCAGCATGGGCTACATGATCAGAGAGCTCCTCTATGTCTCTTTTCATGTAGTCCAGTGAGGTACGTCTCAGGTCATTCACACCAGCATGTACAATGACTGAGTCATATTTGTATTTGCTTTGGAGTGACCTGAGTTCTTGCGTTATGTGGCGGATCCTAGCACCCGACAGGCAGCTCACCGTGACCTTCTCTTTATTCAGCCTGGTGAGTGGGACGTCAGTGTGTCTGACAATAGAGTCACCTATTACAAGAGTATCAGGTGTGTTATTCAGCCTTAAGGGCTGTGGCTGCTTGGCACACTGACTTTGTGGACTATGTGTTGTGCGTGTTTTGTTTTGAGGAAGCGTTTGCTTGGATGCCTGCTTTGGAGGTCTCTGTTGCTTAAGTAGATTTTTATTTAGAGCCTCCGAGTATATTTTTGTGTATTTATGTGTTTGGTTCGCTGATGTGGTGGGACTATGTGATACTGGAATTGTGTTGTGTGAGGTTACCTTCTCCTGACTGGATACACCAGTTTTGAGATGAGAGAGCTCAGCCTCCAGTTTGGCTAAATAGTTGCATCTCTCACATATATTTGAACCTGTTTGGAGGAGGAGAGGGTTGTCCGTGTACATGAGACAGTTGTAACATTGCCTCAAAATTCCCAGATTCACCAGCTGGACTGGAGAGGAAACCATTGGCTGACCTTTGGACATGCTAGAGTAATACAGGGAAACTGAATTTAAGATGGACCAATAGAGGACAGGGTAATCTTAGAGAGTATAAGAGTAAGTAGTGCTTATGGTTTAATAGTGCTAACTTGTAGGATTACTTAATTGGACCAGTGAAGGGCCTTAGAATGAGAATATGGTGTTTAAATTGAGAGATAGAGCAGTTCTAAGGGAAAAAGTGAAGAGCAGACTTTGTGTAGCCAGGAATAGTTTAAACCCAATCTGGCGGCGCTGCCCACTGTTGCGCTATGCACAAAAACGCGCAAAAGAGGGTTTTAAGAGCGGGAGATGAAGGAGTTTGGAATTGACCCAAAATGGCCAATAAAACTACAGTTTCAAGTCAGTAACCACTCCCACAGGGGCAGGCAGGCTGCTCAATGTTTTTCACTGCCACTGATCAACAGAGAGACTTCCCTTTAGCCCAAGCAAAAAATGGCCTCCAAGAAACTTACAAACAGTTCAAGAACAGCAAGCCTGTAACTGAACTTTTTTAAATCTCAGAAAAGTGGGTAAAAAGCAAGATTTTTTTTTTTTATTTTTTTCAGAGATAGCAGAGGTTCACAAGTATCAACAAGTTATAACAGTGCAGTAAATGACCCCACACAAGAGTGCTAGGCCAAAGACAGATAAAATGCAAGTTTTGAGAAAAAAACGATTTTAAAAATAAGTGCAAACAGGAAATTCAGTAAACAGCTCTAGGTTGTGCTCTAAATACAGTTACTAATTCAGAAATCAAGTTATATATGCATTTGGAGTGCATTCAGACATTGGGTCCACACTCTGAACCTCCTTCCTCCACAGCTACACTGTTCTGTCTTGCTACAAAACAGAATGTCACATGTGGACACAGCCTAACATTAAGTGGGGATATATAGGGACAGATCATAGATAAGCCTAATACAATCCTATGAAGTTTATGCATGATACAGTTCACATTACCATGACTGTTTTGAAGGTGGTGGGGTCTGAAACCCATGTTTCTATCATGAATTCATTACTTCCACCTTCAGCTATTTGCCAGACTAATATACATGTTTGGAGTAACAGAACAGACACTATGATGGCTTACATCTTTTAATTCTGTGCATATCTGTACAGTTGACAGGTATGGCCCACTACCCACAGGGCCAGATGCTATGTCCATAACAGTTGTTCAGCAGGACATCATTACTGCAACAAGTTTTGATGGCACATAAAAATCTTTCAACATCATCTATCCCATTATTGCAGTCCAAGTACTATATTCAATTACATGCATACATGTTTCACATACCTGTTTTATTAGGGTTCCTATCAGATAGTCGAACTTCTGCAAGTTCGAACCTCATATGGTCAAGACCATAAATTTGAATTGCAGAACTTTGAGAGTTTCAAGGGAAATCTCCACAAGGGGAGGTTTCCATTTTGTTCAATGTGGTGCGATCTTGGAGTTGGTATTTTTAAGTAACGTGTGGTGTGGGGGGCGCGGGGGGGGGGGTTGCCCTCCTGCTTACAACAGTTTATTTTGTTTTCTTTTCTTTTTTTTTGTTTTTTATCCATAGTCAAAGTTTTTTAACTTCAAACAGGATGGTTCGAACATTCCGTGTTCGAAGTTATTAAACTTCGACTATGTGATACAGACCTGTTTTATTATTGCACTCTCTTCTGTGTACCACTTGGATATTCTTCCTTGTTTGTTTTTTTATTATTATTTTTTACTTGTAGTATTATTTTTTTACTTTTATTTTTGTTTTTTTTTTGTTTTTCTCTCTCTCTCTCACTCTCTCTCCACTATAGGGATCAAGCTGATTTGAATAGGTTGCAGCATGGCTTTTGCAGGTGATGCTCATGATCAGGTGATGGCCTCTGCACCAATTGGTATTCTCCACTTGCTAATTGCATGCAGCGAGCTGTGTAGTACTTCCAATAGCCAATGTCATAGCAACCCACTACTACAAATGACTACATCATGTGGGCATTGTCCCTTTACCTTTCCTGTATGGAAGTCATCCTTCCTGTGTGTGGGCAGCAGTATTACAGACAGCAGGTAGCAATACCTCTTACAACAGGACTTGTGGACACAGGCCAACTATATGTTTGTATAAGGTTCGAGACCTATGGACAATGCGAGTATTGTTGTTATATGCATTGAATCTTGCTAGTTTTATAGGGTTTGTGTGTACATGCTACTTTTGCATGGCATGCAGTTTGTCTGCATAGTGGCTCCCTGTTATGCTGACATAGATGCAGATTGTCAAATGTGTCTTTGTCGAACTGAAAAGCTTGAAAAGGCAGAATAGTGAAGCAGCTTTTCAGAGAATTATTTCCCCTGGTTGGTATATTTAAGTAGGGGGGTGTGGGGAGAGAAGCCCCCAACATTATGTAATGTTTTACAGGTTTTTTTCTTTTTCTTTTCGAAACATCGATTTTTTCCCTTGGACAAAAATCACTGTTATGAGGTTTCGACATTGTAAGCTTTCGCTTACATGGGGTCGATTATGCGTCGTTCACTCTTCTGAGCATGAGATATCATAATATAGACCCTGCATAGGTCTCAACTGTGGGTCTATCCACATGGTGGCCAGAGGATTGACTCTTATATTTTGTCTGTTCACCACACAGGTCTTATGTCTGACATATCAGTGGCATTCTCACCGTTGATTGCTATCAGTACATGGCAACATCCATTTGTGTTTCTGACTTCATGTTCCCGAGTAAGGGTATGTTGCAAACAATCCTGTAACACCAGCAACTTTCACAGTGTATAACAGCAATATTGAAAATATGGCCCTTTGTTCCAACCTCTGTTCTCCCATATATACCAGGCTTTGTCCAGATGTCATGCAGTAGGAGGTAGAAGTAATGGCCTATCATTATTTAGTGCTGGCATTCCTGTTATCATTCCAGTGATGTTGTGGACTCCCACACAAATTGCGGGGTAAGATCCATATATATGAGGGCTACAGCTGGACAAAACGCATGCGACCTTGTACAGTCTGGAGATCAGTGTATGGAAAACACTGTTATATGCTCTTGTAAGTCTTTTTATGGGGGCGGGGTATTACATGTTTTTAACCTAGGCTGTCACAACACATGAGGGATATCAGTAGTAAGAATCATTAAGGTATATGGCTCTACATTTTCATACATTTCACTCTTGGAACAGTGGTGGCCTATAGCTTACTGTCTTACACACAGTTCTGTTTGTCAGTGTGATATTGGCATTTTAAGTTCAGCATTTTTATGTAACAGATACATTTACATTGTGACAACTAATGCTTTTCCCACTAGGGTTGAGTACAGAATGTAATTGGAGGCTGCTAAACTACAATCTATAATTAAGTGTTGATTAGTTCTTAGACCTTAGCCTGGACAGCAAAGTATGTTATGTTTTTCAGATTATTGTATCAAATGTTTTGTTTGAGAGTTGCATGAATTAGTTATTATGTAGTTCAAACACTTAACTGCTATAAGAAATAGCATAAACAACTGAAATAGTACATGAATAAACATTTATATGTATGCAAACTTGTGTGTGGTGTCATGTCCTTTGCATTGTGTGTGGATATATGTTTCTTGCAATAATTCTCATTTGTAGGACAGAATCAAA